>NC_060186.1:5167706-5437706 GCF_021184085.1 Oncorhynchus gorbuscha
AACACCGGAATTTACAGTTGATTTGTCAGAGGACAAACCATTCACAGAGACAAACTGATATCTTTCCGACAGATAAGATCTAAACCAGGCCAGAACTTGTCCGTGTAGACCAATTTGGGTTTCCAATCTCTCCAAAAGAATGTGGTAGAATATAGAATAATAGTGAAGACATCAAAACTATGAAATAACACATGGAATCATGTAATAACCAAAGAAGTGTTATATTTGAGATTCTTCAAATTAGCCACCCTTTGCCCAGCTTTGCACACTCTTGGCATTCTCTCAACCAGCTTCACCTGGAAATACGTGTCTACAGTGATACGGATATCACTTATTATTTGTATCTATATTGCGCATTGATGTGAATCACACTGCTGATATCTCATTTAGCTATTTGCGCCATACTGAGTGTGGTTGTTGTGGACGGCTGAGTGTGTATTTGAACTCAATAATGGTTGAATTCAAGAAGTTTAAGCTGACTATCAATCATTTGTGAACAGCCATTGTTTTTGAAACCAGTGGACAGCCAGTCAAAATGCCCTCTTGCAACAGCTGCATAGTGTGGATACCTGTCAAGGGGAAAGTCATCTAAAAGTAACAGAATGTAATCAGATTACGTTACTGAGTTTGGTTTATGCAAAAGTTACGTTACTGATTACAATTTTGGACAGGTAACTAGTAACTGTAATGGATTACATTTAGAAAGTAACCTACCCAACCCTGCCTCCACACCATCACACCCCCTCCTCCATGCTTCACGGTGGGAACCACACATGCAGAGATCATTCGTTTACCTACTCTGCGTCTCACAAAGACACACAGCAGTTGGAACCAAAAATCTCAAATTTGGACTCATCAGACCAAATTACAGATTTCCACCAGTTTAATGTCGATTGCTTATGTTTCTTGGCCGAAGCAAGTCCCTTCTTATTATTGGTGTCTTTTAGTAGTGGTTTCTTTGCAGAAATTTGACCATGAAGGCCTGATTCACGCACTCTCTGCTGAACAGTTGATGTTGAGATGTGTCTGTTACTTGAACTATGTGAAGCATTTATTTGGGCTACAATTTCTGAGGCTGGTAACTGTAATGAACTTATTCTCTGTAGCAGAGGTAACTGTAATGAAATTATCCTCTGCAGCAGAAGTAACTCTAATGAATTTATCCTCTGCAGCAGAGGTAACTCTAATGAACTTATCCTCTGCAGCAGAAGTAACTCTAATGAACTTATCCTCTGCAGCAGAGGTAACTCTAATGAACTTATCCTCTGCAGCAGAGGTAACTCTAATGAACTTATCCTCTGCAGCAGAGGTAACTAATGAACTTATCCTCTGCAGCAGAGGTAAATGTAATGAACTTATCCTCTGCAGCAGAGGTAACTCTAATGAACTTATCCTCTGCAGCAGAAGTAACTCTAATGAACTTATCCTCTGCAGCAGAGGTAACTGTAATGAACTTATCCTCTGCAGCAGAGGTAACTCTAATGAACTTATCCTCTGCAGCAGAGGTAACTCTAATGAACTTATCCTCTGCAGCAGAGGTAACTCTATGAACTTAGTCAAAAGAATCTCAAATATAAGATATATTTTGATTTGTTTAACACTGTTTTGGTTACTACATGATTCCATATGTGTTATTTCATAGTTTTGATGTCTTCACTATTATTCTACATTGTAGAAAATAGTAAAAATAAAGAAACCTTGAATGAGTGGGTGTGTCCAAACGTTTGACTGGTACTGTATGTCCACTGCGTCGAGCATGATCCTAACAATAATCCCCACTTTGTATTTCTGACCATTTGTTTTCAACATACTGGTGGGTGTGTGTGTGTGTGTGTGTGTGTGTGTGTGTGTGTGTGTGTGTGTGTGTGTGTGTGTGTGTGTGTGTGTGTGTGTGTGTGTGTGTGTGTGTGTGTGTGTGTGTGTGTGTGTGTGTGTGTGTGTGTGTGTGTGTGTGTGTGAGAGATAGAGGGTTTGTGTGTGTTACATACTGTACCCTCATTCAACCTTTCAAATGTAGCTATGACAACAGGGACACATGATATGGAGCTGCTAGTGTGCAAATAGGTGTGATGTTCTAGTGTGTGTATATGTGCGTGTGTGTGTTTTGATTCTGTTCAAATATATTTGGAGTGTGTGTACAAGTCTTTAGTCGCCAGATGATGACTCAACTGCTAGAGAAACCACTGGACCATTCATCTGCAGCTGGCTGCATTCATCACAGCCCTTCATGATCAGTGAGGATTACCACTCACTCTACTGGCAGAAGTCCTCTGTGTGTGTGTGTATGTGTGCAGCGCGTGTCCATTCTCCCATTCTGTGTCCTAGAAGGGAAGTGTAATCTCTCTTGGGGAAAGTGGATGGTGTCAGCACCATGCTCGGCTGTGCCTGTAACATAGTATTTATAGAGGATGAGGAACCAACACTCCTGCTGTACCTAATGGCTATATCCTATGGTGTCACACAGTAAGGTGCCACACCAAATGGCACCCTACTCTCTATATAGTGCACTACTTTTGACCAGGGCCCTATGGGCTCAAGGGCTTTGGTCATAAGTTGTGCACTTTCTAGGGAATGGGTCATTTGGGAGGCAGCCCAGGAAGCAAGTGCTCCAATGGTAGAGGGGTATGAGATTCCCTGTGCCCCAGTGACTCAGATGCTGTTACTATAATTCTTGGGACCGAGGAAGAGAAAGTTGCAAAATAGCAGGGTACAGTTTAGACTTGTGGGTCTCTCTTCCTCCTTTGGCATGCGTTAGGTCAGTGTCTAAAATAAGTTCTGGACGTCAAAGTCTGCCAGAGACAGCAAGCAGGCCTAGGCAACTCGGTGGCTGTTTTCAGCTTGAGCAAATGAAGTTGATCTGCCCATGAGAACGAACCTGGGTTGACTATGTAATATAATATGAACTGTTATTGTTGTGGTCAAATTTTTATGACGTCATCGGAAATGTCTCCACTCTTTGTGCAACATGAGCCAATGCTAAGGATATAGGAGGACAGTCTTAGACCTGGGACAAAACAAATATAACATACTTTCAAATACTTGAGGTGTGCTTGATTTACTTTACCCAGTACAATAGACCCAATGGAGTAGCCTCTAAAACAGTGCAAAGCTATATCAAGCACGTCCATTTGACTGATGTAGTTGAAGCATGCAGGTCTGTTGTACAGCTACAACAGTTATTGTTGTGGTCAGATGTTTATGCCAGTGGATATGGCTCTACTCCATGCCAATGCTGAAGAGATATAATGAATTGTCAGGAGATGGGATGTATGGACAGACACATCAACTGACAATGTCCTAATATGGATGCCGTACCCACCAGCACAGGTCCAGGTGTTGTTATTCTCCTGTAATTATGGCTGCATACAGTTTACTTTAGGCACTATTCTTTGTGTTCGGTTATAGAGTTACATTGATTGCAAAGTCTGCTCCCTCAGGACATTAGATTCTGCTGTCCTTCAGAATATCCCATTGAAGGTTCCTTCGAGTTCAAAGAGGCCCTCTTGCCATGCCAAATTACGCACTATTATTTCCTCAAAGAGAATTCAGAAACAGATCCCACATCTTATTAACGTGGTAGAGTTATCTATGTTATATGGAGCTTTCACTTTTCCGTCTAATTTAGCTGTGAAGTTTCTTGGTCGATTCCCTCTAATTGTGGCTTTAGGTTTTTTCTAACACCATGGGCAGTAAAAAAATATCCTTGGTTATGATGTTATTATTTTATGTTAGGAGACAGCTTTTTCATATGGGCAATGGAGATATTGCATTAAAGACGATAAAAGAGTTTCACTGCTGGCACATAGAAGAGATGTTTTTGAGAATGTACAAGTCACATTGGAATATATATATATATATATTGACCCTTTGCTAGGCCACATGCCAGAGACGGACTGGCCATAGAGCAACTCTGGCAAATGTCAAATAGGCTGGTTGAAATTGTTTGGTCTGGGGACCTAGGGGAAAATGGTCTGGTTGGGGACCTCAAGGGAAAATGGTCTGGTGTGGGGACCTCAAGGGAACAAATGGTCTGGTGTGGGGACCTCAAGGGAACAAATGGTCTGGTGAGGGGACCTCAGGGGAAAAATGACCTCAATGGTCTGGTGTGGGGCTCAAGGGAAAATGGTCTGGTGTGGGGACCTTAAGGGGAAAATGGTCTGGTGTGGGGACCTCAAGGGAACAAATGGTCTGGTGTGGGGACCTTAAGGGGAAAATGGTCTGGTGTGGGGACCTCAAGGGAACAAATGGTCTGGTGTGGGGACCTTAAGGGGAAAATGGTCTGGTGTGGGGACCTCAAGGGAACAAATGGTCTGGTGTGGGGACCTCAAGGGAACAAATGGTCTGGTGTGGGGACCTCAAGGGAACAAATGGTCTGGTGTGGGGACCTCAAGGGAACAAATGGTCTGGTGTGGGGACCTCAAGGGAACAAATGGTCTGGTGTGGGGACCTCAAGGGAACAAATGGTCTGGTGTGGGGACCTCAAGGGAACAAATGGTCTGGTGTGGGGACCTCAAGGGGAAAATGGTCTGGTGTGGGGACCTCAAGGGAAAAATGGTCTGGTGTGGGGACCTCAAGGGGAAAATGGTCTGGTGTGGGGACCTCAAGGGGAAAATGGTCTGGTGTGGGGACCTCAAGGGGAAAATGGTCTGGTGTGTTAGACAGGCCACGGTTGTTTTCTGCTCCCAGTCCACCCCTGGAACATGAGTAATAATTCAACACTTTAAATGGCAGAATGCTTTTAGAATGTAGAGTCACATGGCAAAACTGTCTCATGGACACATTACAAGAGAAAATAGGCCGAGCCATGTAGACAATACAGCAGTGCTGCCAGTCTAAACCCCTTCTGACCTTAATCTTCCATGTTCAATACTTCTCATCTCTAATAAAAACGAAATCGGATGACTTCACACAGCACTGATTGGCAGGAAATCCTGTTTGAAGGGGGAAATCAGAGTTTGGATACCGAAACATACTGTAATCCGTTTAGATACACAGCCCAGATATGGATTTCAGATTTATTTTTTTTTTTTACATGTTATCTAGAGATTTAATTATGAAACAAAAGTGAAAGTGCTTCAGTTGGTGCTTCTGGTGCTGCTGGTGCTTTATTAGGCCTAGATATTAGGCCTAGATGGTGAACAACATCCTGCCTCAATTCATGTGTTGTGTGTTCACTGTGTTCTTGGGCTGAGCTCATAGTAGGCCTTCTTCATTTCTAACAAGCTCCTGAGATGCAGGCATGCCTCGTAATAGAATGGTTGATGATACTGTACATCATCATACCTAATGGATTCTAGAAACATCCTCACTCTTTTGAGACAGCGGTTGATCTCTGCCAGGTATCCATGGTGACGGATTTGATCTTTTAATTGCTGGATTGCCTCCTTACACATTTGGTTGAGTTCCAAATGGTACCCTTTTCTCTTGGCATGTATAGTGCTTTACTTTGGACCAGGGCCCATAGGAGTCAAAAGTAGTAGACTACTGTCATGTTTTGTCTTAGATTGTCTTGTCATTTTGCTTTTCCTTCTGTTCGTTTTCCCCCTGCTGGTCTTTTTAGGTTTGTTCCCCTTTTTCTCTCTCCCTTCCTCTCTCTCTTCTCTCTATCGTTCCGTTCCTGCTCCCAGCTGTTCCTATTCCCCTAATCAATCATTTAGTCTTCCCACACCTGTTCCCTATCTTTTTCCCTGATTAGAGTCCCTATTTCTCCCCTTGTTTTCCGTTCCTGCCCTGTCGGATCCTTGTCTATTGTTCACCGTGCTGTGTCTGTGTATCGCCCTGTCGTGTCGTGTTTCCCTCAGATGCTGCGTGGTGAGCAGGTGTCTGAGTCTGCTTTAGTGCCTTCCCGAGGCAACCTGCAGTTCATGATCGAGTCTCCAGTCTGTTCTCGTCATTACGAGTGGAATTATGCTTTATGATTGTAGATTTACTTTACTGGATTAAAGATTCTGTTTTCGCCAAGTTGCTTTTGGGTCCTCATTCACCTGCATAACAGAAGGATCCGACCAAGAATGGACCCAGCGACTATGGATTCTCTCTACTCTCGAGTTCCAGGGAGCATGCTCGGCAGACACGAGCAGGAATTGTCATGCTCGGCATGCCGTTGAGACCCTGGCCGCTCAGGTCTCCGACCTCTCAGGACAGTATCAGAGTCTTACGTCTCGTGCCACCAGCTACTTCCGGGTCTTCCGAGCCTCCGGAACCTAGGGTTAATAACCCACCATGTTATTCTGGGCAGCCCAAGTGCCGCTCCTTTCTCACCCAGTGTGATTAGTGTTCTCTCTCCAACCCAACACATACTAAAGAGAGAGCTCGGATTGCCTACGTCATATCACTCCTTACTGGTCGGGCTCGGCAGTGGGGCACAGCTATCTGGGAGGCAAGCGCTGAGTGTACTAACAATTATCTGAACTTTAAAGAGGAGATGATAAGGGTTTTTGATCGTTCAGTTTTTGGGAAAGAAGCTTCCTGGTCCCTGTCTTCCCTATGTCAGGGTAATCGATCCATAACGGATTACTCTATAGAGTTTGCACTCTTGCTGCCTCCAGTAACTGGAAGAGCAGGCGTTCTCGCTCGTTTTCTGGAGGGACTCCACGCTAAGGTTAAGGATGAGATTCTCTCTCGGGAGGTTCCATCCAGCGTGGATTCTTTGATTGAACTCGCTATTCGCATTGAAAGACGGGTAGATCTTCGTCACCGAGCTCATAGAAGAGAGCTCGCGTTAACTGTGTCCCCCTCTCCCCTACACTACCATCTTTCCCCACTGACTCAGGTGTTGAGCCCATGCAGCTGGGGGTATCGCATCTCGACTAAGGAGAGGGAACGGAGAATCACCAACCGCCTCTGTCTCTATTGCGGTTCCGCTGGTCATTTTGTCATTTCATGTCCAGTTAAAGGCCAGAGCTCATCAGTAAGCGGAGGGCGACTGATAAGCGCTACTAGACGGTCCTCTCCGTCAAGTACCTGTACTACCTTACCGGTCCATCTACGCTGGACCGGATCGGCAGCTTCCTGCAGTGCATTAATAGACTCTGGGGCGGAGGGCTGTTTTATGGATGAAGCCTGGGCTCGGGAACATGACATTCCTCTCAGACAGTTAGGGAGCCCACGGTCATGTTTGCCTTGGATGGTAGTCCTCTCCCCAGTATATTATATGAAACACTACCTTTAACCCTCACTGTATCTGGTAACCATAGTGAGACCATTTCTTTTTGATTTTTTGTTCACCTTTTACACCTGTTGTTTTGGGTCATCCCTGGCTAGTGTGTCATAATCCTTCTTTTGATTGGTCTAGTAATTCTATCCTTTCCTGGAACGTTTCTTGTCATGTGAAGTGTTTAATGTCTGCTATTTCTCCTGTTTGTTCTGTCCCCTCTTCTCAGGAGGAACCTGGTGATTTGACAGGAGTGCCGGAGGAGTATCATGGTCTGCGCACGGTCTTCAGTCGGTCCAGAACCAACTCCCTTCCTCCTCACCGGTCGTATGATTGTTGTCCTGATCTCTTCAAGAAGCGTTTTGCATCCGCTCCTATCAAATGTTGCACCTGACGTCACTAAACCGTTTATTGTTGAGGTTGTCTGCGTCGGGGGTGGGCGTGGGAGCCATTCTGTCCCAGCGCTCCGATACTGACGATGGGGTCCACCCTTGTGCGTATTTTTCTCATCGCCTGTCACCGTCGGAACGTAACTATGATGTGGCTAACCACAGAACTGCTCGCCATCCGTTTAGCCCTAGGCAAATGGCGACAGTGGTTGGAGGGGGCGACCGTTCCTTTTGTCGTTTGGACTGACCAAGAGAACCTTGAGTACATCTGTTCTGCCAACGACTGAATGCGCGTCATGCTCGTTGGGCGTTGTTTTTCGCTCGTTTCGAATCGTTATTTCTTATTGCCCGGGTACTAAGAACACCAAGCCTCATGCTTTATCCCGTCTCTTTAGTTCTTCTGTGGCTTCTACCGATCCCGAGGGATCCTTCCTGTTGGGCGTGTTGTCGGGTTGACTGTCTGGGGAATTGAGAGACAGGTTAAGCAAGCACTCACGCACAACCCGCTTGCCCTAGTAACCTTCTTTTCGTTCCTGTTTCTACTGTCTGGCTGTTCTTCAGTGGGCTCACTCTGCCAAGTTAGCTGGCCATCCCGGCGTTCGGGGACGCTTGCTTCTATTCGCCAGCGGTTTTGGTGGCCTACTCAGGAGCGTGACACGCGCCGTTTCGTGGCTGCGTGTTCGGACTGCGCGCAGAAGAAGTCTGGTAATTTTTTTCTGCTTCTGCTCCTGGTCTTGCTGGGTCTCAGTCTGTTCCCTGCCATCGCATCTCTCCTGTTCTTGTTCCTGCCCTTGCTGTGTCTCAGTCTGTCCCTAGTTGTTACTCTCCTGGCCTGTTTGGTCCTGTTTGCTCTAAAGCTTTCAGTTCTCTACCCGTGTCTCATTTTTTTTTTGAAACAAAGAGTAGTACCCTAGTTTCCCTTTTTTCGTTTTTCCGTTACGGTCCTGAGGAGAGGAGTTGGGTTCTTTCTCGGGACGTGCTGGACCGTTTGTGATCTATGATTTCCTCCGTTGCCGCCAGTGTTCCTCCTCGAGAGCGCCAGGAGGCGCTCGGTGAGTGGGGGTACTGTCATGTTTTGTCTTAGATTGTCTTGTCATTTTGCTTTTCCTTCTGTTCGTTTTCCCCCTGCTGGTCTTTTAGGTTCGTTCCCCTTTTTCTCTCTCCCTTCCTCTCTCTCTTCTCTCTATCGTTCCGTTCCTGCTCCCAGCTGTTCCTATTCCCCTAATCAATCATTTAGTCTTCCCACACCTGTTCCCTATCTTTTTCCCTGATTAGAGTCCCTATTTCTCCCCTTGTTTTCCGTTCCTGCCCTGTCGGATCCTTGTCTATTGTTCACCGTGCTGTGTCTGTGTATCGCCCTGTCGTGTCGTGTTTCCCTCAGATGCTGCGTGGTGAGCTATAGGTGTCTGAGTCTGCTACGTTCAAGTGCCTTCCCGAGGCAACCTGCAGTTCATGATCGAGTCTCCAGTCTGTTCTCGTCATTACGAGTGGAATTATGCTTTATGATTGTAGATTTACTTTACTGGATTAAAGATTCTGTTTTCGCCAAGTTGCTTTTGGGTCCTCATTCACCTGCATAACAACTACAATATAGAGTGAATAGGACGCCATTTGAGATGCACCATTTGGAAACCCCTCTCTGATGTAGAATGTAATATGCTAAGGGACCCTATTCATCAACTGAGATTCAAGGATAAATCAAATCCATCCTTTCAAAAATGTACTTGACACAACAATGAATGCAGTGTTAAACGCAATTACATAATAACTCATATGTTTGGACTTAACCCGTTATTGAATATAAGAATGCCTTGTAGATGATTGCTATTATTTTGGACAAGAAAAATTAAATACAAAAAATATAATTTTGTCCAAAAGACTAGTACCCACTGAAGCGGTCCTGGGCCCCCCCTGGGTGCATGTTTTAGTTGTGCCCTACTGTAGCACTACACAGCTGATTCAAATGATCAAAGCTTGATGATGAGTTGGTTGAATCAGCTGTGTAGTGCCAGGGGGAAAATCTAAAATGTGCAACCAGGGTGGAGGGGGGATCAGTAGCGATTGTTTGACAGCTGTGAATGGCACCTTTGCAAGGTAAAGTAGTGTCATTAATCAGGTCCTGTAATTCCTTTAGGTTTAAGTACTACATAGAGATGCTAACAGACTGTAAAGCAGGGTCATTTTCCTTTCCTTCATCGACTAAACAGATCGCCTGGGCATAGAGTTGACTGTTAAAACCAGTCATTACTTAGCTCTTTAAATCATCCTCCAGCTAGACTAGAAATGTAAAAGCAGTAGACCGATGGTCGGCAGCCTTATCACGAGGCAAACCAACGTTTTGCTGAGCTACACTACTCATTGACTCAAACCCAATAAGGGTTATTTGTATCAACTTTCTATAGTGCTTGAGGATATGAAATACTCCCATCTCGCTGCCTTTGCTTTTTAAATGACTACAATTTGAATAGTGGAAGTGCACAAAGATGGCCGGTTTGACGTCATCTAGCACTCTGAACGCTGCCATTATGGCCGATTTGCCAAGATGGCCGATGTGACGGCATCTAGCACTCTGAACGCTGCCATTATTCTACCACACACCTTCACTCAATGCTTTGTTTGCTAACATCAGCAGTTGAATTTAATCCATGTATCTTAGTTTGGGATTTTGTGCCGCAGAACAAAAACGATAAGATGCACATTGTACAGATGTAGGATCTGAATTTGATCTATATTGTCACAGCAAAAATAATCCTGCAGCAACAGGATTTGAACATTTATTCCATAAGGTTGTTTGATCGGTGGTTATGCTATTAGCTGGCCAAAAGTAGGCTACATGAAAGCGCAATTATGTTAATATAACCGTGTGTTAAACAGGTTTTCAGTAAATTTATGTAAATCACAAAGCTCATCTGCATTTCCTGCGAGGCAGAAAACTTCTCAGCAACAAAAGAGTGATCAAATTAAGACCCTACACCTGTATGTGCATGATACATTGTACTGTGGCACGTGCATGGGTGCTAAATGCCTTTGTGCAAGACTTAGTATTCTTCAAGGCCAACTAAGCTTTGCCTCTCTTCAGTAGGAAATATGGAATTCAGCGGTGCCACAATCCATGCAGTTGCCATGGAAATTGCAACACTCAAAGGTTGCTGAGAAGCCTTTGTTTTATTAAATGTCTAGTAAAAAATTACAAAGAAACAAGTGGGCGTCTGGCAGGAAGGATGTTGGATTGGATTTAGATTTATTCACAGTGCAGGTGTCAAGGCATTTACTAATGAAGACAAATGGCTCCGAGTTGATGTTTGGTTAGAAGTTGTGGTTAAACACATTGGGTATGGTAGCTAGACGGATAAAAACATATTATTACTTTACCCACAAATCAGTGCCCTGTTTTCTATGGACAAAATCAACTCCATTCACAAGTTGACTTACATTGGCTGTGGTCAATTATCACTAGAAAATCTGTAGCAGTGCAAGTATGTAATTACAGATCCCAATTACCATGGAGTATTGTTTTACAAGTATTGTTGTTACAACACTGTACTTTAAAATGTAATCACACTGTAAGGACAAAGTCATGTAAATTGTTACCTAAATGACCGTTTCTGAATTAGGCTAGTATGTTCACTGTACATTTGTTTGTGTATGATGTCATCTATATGATGCATATGATGTCATCTATACTGTATTATGGATATTATGTCATCTATATGATGGATATGATGTCATTAACAGTGCATTCTGACGAGGAGGAGTAGTAGGAAGGATCGGAGGACCAATGCGCAGCGTGGTAAGTGTTCATGATATTTATTATAACTCAGAACACTAAAGAATAAAACAACAAAGAGAATGAAATGAAACGGAAACAGTTCTGTCTGATGCAGACACAAAACAGAAAATAATCACCCACGAAACACAGGTGGGAAAAGGCTACCTAAGTATGATTCTCAATCAGAGACAACTAACAACACCTGCCTCTGATTGAGAACCATACCAGGCCAAACACAGAAATATCAAATCATAGAAAACGCACATAGACTGCCCACCCCAACTCACGCCCTGACCATACTAAAACAAATACAAAACAAAGGAACTAAGGTCAGAACATGACACCCTCATAAATCTACACACAATAGCCCATAATGACAAAGTGAAAAAAATGTTTTTTAGAAATGGTAGCAAATTTATTAAAAAATAAAAAACAGAAAATCCTTATTTACAAAAGTATTCAGACCCTTTGCTATGAGACTCGAAATTGAGCTCAGGTGCATCCTGTTCACATTGATCATCCTTGAGATGTTTCTACAACTTGGATAATCATCTCTGCAGCACTACACCAATCAGGCCTTTATGGTAGAGTGGCCAAACGGAAGCCACTCCTCAGGAAAAGGCACATGACAGCCCCCTTGGAGTTTGCCATCTAGGGAAAGGTACCAAAACATTTCTGCAGCATTGGAGGTCCCCAAGAACACAGTGGCCTCCATCATTCTTAAATGGAAGAAGTTTGGAACCACCAAGACTCCTAGATCTGGCCGCCTGCCTTACTGTGCAATCGGGGGAGAAGGGCCCTCGCCAGGGAGATGACCAAGAACCCGATGTTCACTCTGACAGAGCTCCAGATTTCCTCTGTGGAGATGGGAGAACCTTCCAGAAGGACAATAATCTTTGCAGTACTCCACCAATCAGGCATTTATGGTAGAGTGGCCAGACCGAAGCTACTCCTCAGGAAAAGGCACATGGCAGCCCGCTTGGCGTTTGCCAAAAGGCACCGAAAGGACTCTCAGGCCATTAAAAACAAGATTCCCTGGTCTGATGAAACCAAGATTGAACTCTTTGGCCTGAATTACATCATGTCTGGAGGAAACCTGGCATGAACGGTGCAAAGTACAGAGAGATCCTTAATCAAAACCTGCTCCAGAGCACTCAGGATCTCAGACTGGGGCGAAGGTTAACCTTCCAACCGGACAACGACCCTAAGCACACAGCCAAGACAATGCAGGTGTGGCTTCGGGACAAGTCTCTGAATGTCCTTGAGTGGCCCAGCCAGAGCCCGGACTTGAAGCCCAATCGAACATCTCTGGAGAGACCTGAAAATATCTGTGCAGGGATGCTCCCCATCCAACCTGACAGACCTTGAAAGGATCTGCAGAGAAGAATGGGAAGAACTCCCCAAATACAGGTGTGCCAACCTTATAGCGTCATACCCAAGAAGACTTGAGGCTGTAATCACTGCCAAAGGTGCTAAGTACTGAGTAAAGGGTCTGAATAGTTATCTGATGTGATATTTCCGTTTTTTATTTTGTAATTATGGGGTATTGTGTGTAGATTGATGTGGGGAAAAATTATTTAATCAATTTTAGAAAAAGGCTGTAAAGTAACAAAATGTGGAACAAGTCAAGGGGTCTGAATACTTTCCGAATGCACTGTATAGGATGTGTATGATGTCATATATGTGTATGATGTCATCTATGTGATGTGTATGATGCCTTCTATGTAATTTGTATGATGTCATCAATGTAATGTGTATGATGCCTTCTATGTAATTTGTATGATGTCATCTATGCAGAGTTTGGGTATGAAGATCAAAACCACTCCTTATGGTGTAGAGTTCCCGCCAACCCATCCAAATCAATATGAATTATTAAACATCCTTTCATTCAAGCACATTTCTAAATATACATGCATGAATCTCTCACATAAATCATGAATGAATCTGATGTGCTCATTGGCGTAATAATACAAACAATCCTGAGCCAAGAATGGCTGAGAACTGAATCCATGAAAGTGTTTACGCCTCAGTCGGAGGATCATTCTAACGGAGAAAGGTTTATGAAAAAGGAGGGCCATATCCGTGGATGTGTCCCAAATGGCACCTTATTCCCTTTATAGAGCACTACCCATAGGACTCTGTTCAAAAGCAGTGCACTATATAGGGAATAGGGTGTCATTTGGGATGCAGTCCCTGTCTCAGAGTCATCCATTAATAAAACATGCAAGGCAAGCTTGAGAATGAGAGTTCAGAGCTGCGCTGCGTGGGGCAAAGGAGGGACACCAGCTAACTCATTAGGCCTGCCCGACTCTCTGCATATCCTGAAAAGGAGGGACACCAGCTAACTCATTAGGCCTGCCCGACTCTCTGCATATCCTGAAAAGGAGGGACACCAGCTAACTCATTAGGCCTGCCCGACTCTCTGCATATCCTGAAAAGGAGGGACACCAGCTAACTCATTAGGCCTGCCCGACTCTCTGCATATCCTGAAAAGGAGGGACACCAGCTAACTCATTAGGCCTGCCCGACTCTCTGCATATCCTGAAAAGGAGGGACACCAGCTAACTCATTAGGCCTGCCCGACTCTCTGCATATCCTGAAAAGGAGGGACACCAGCTAACTCATTAGCATATCCTGAAAAGGAGGGACACCAGCTAACTCATTAGTGGCCTGCCCGACTCTCTGCATATCCTGAAAAGGAGGGACACCAGCTAACCATTAGGCCTGCCCGACTCTCTGCATATCCTGAAAAGGAGGGACACCAGCTAACTCATTAGGCCTGCCCGACTCTCTGCATATCCTGAAAAGGAGGGACACCAGCTAACTCATTAGGCCTGCCCGACTCTCTGCATATCCTGAAAAGGAGGGACACCAGCTAACTCATTAGGCCTGCCCGACTCTCTGCATATCCTGAAAAGGAGGGACACCAGCTAACTCATTAGGCCTGCCCGACTCTCTGCATATCCTGAAAAGGAGGGACACCAGCTAACTCATTAGGCCTGCCCGACTCTCTGCATATCCTGAAAAGGAGGGACACCAGCTAACTCATTAGGCCTGCCCGACTCTCTGCATATCCTGAAAAGGAGGGACACCAGCTAACTCATTAGGCCTGCCCGACTCTCTGCATATCCTGAAAAGGAGGGACACCAGCTAACTCATTAGGCCTGCCCGACTCTCTGCATATCCTGAAAAGGAGGGACACCAGCTAACTCATTAGGCCTGCCCGACTCTCTGCATATCCTGAAAAGGAGGGACACCAGCTAACTCATTAGGCCTGCCCGACTCTCTGCATATCCTGAAAAGGAGGGACACCAGCTAACTCATTAGGCCTGCCCGACTCTCTGCATATCCTGAAAAGGAGGGACACCAGCTAACTCATTAGGCCTGCCCGACTCTCTGCATATCCTGAAAAGGAGGGACACCAGCTAACTCATTAGGCCTGCCCGACTCTCTGCATATCCTGAAAAGGAGGGACACCAGCTAACTCATTAGGCCTGCCCGACTCTCTGCATATCCTGAAAAGGAGGGACACCAGCTAACTCATTAGGCCTGCCCGACTCTCTGCATATCCTGAAAAGGAGGGACACCAGCTAACTCATTAGGCCTGCCCGACTCTCTGCATATCCTGAACGAAAATGGAAAACACCAACTTGATACAGTATATTTAGGATATATATTAAATGTATCTATAAATGGCTCACCCTGTATGGTCAATGACTAGAAATGCATTTATTTATATGCAGGCAAAATATACATTTCAGTGGTTTACGTGGGATATAGACTCATTGATGTATAACTGGCTAACACTGCATGCATGGTAAATGACTAGTCATTTATTCATCTACAATACGTACGGGAAGCTTCCTTCCGGAGAGTATTGATTGGATAAATATGACCATAATAATCAATGTCGTCCACTCCATGCCTTCTTGAAGAAAAAGAAGGTTTTAGTAAAAGACGTGTATGCTTTGGTTTGGATGGGTATCATATGATAATCCACATAGTACCGCAATGAGCAGTAACAATACATCCTTATTGGTTGAAGTATGGTGAATTTGCCCCAAGGCGCTGAATCCCACTAATGATTAAGGTTAGGATTGGGGAAGGGGAAGCTGAATCCCACTAATGATTAAGGTTAGGATTGGGGAAGGGGAAGCTGAATCCCACTAATGATTAAGGTTAGGATTGGGGAAGGGGAAGCTGAATCCCACTAATGATTAAGGTTAGGATTGGGGAAGGGGAAGCTGAATCCCACTAATGATTAAGGTTAGGATTGGGGAAGGGGAAGCTGAATCCCACTAATGATTAAGGTTAGGATTGGGGAAGGGGAAGCTGATCCCCACTAATGATTAAGGTTAGGATTGGGGAAGGGGAAGCTGATCCCCACTAATGATTAAGGTTAGGATTGGGGAAGGGGAAGCTGATCCCCACTAATGATTAAGGTTAGGATTGGGGAAGGGGAAGCTGATCCCCACTAATGATTAAGGTTAGGATTGGGGAAGGGGAAGCCGATCCCCACTAATGATTAAGGTTAGGATTGGGGAAGGGGAAGCTGATCCCCCACTAATGATTAAGGTTAGGATTGGGGAAGGGGAAGCTGATCCCCACTAATGATTAAGGTTAGGATTGGGGAAGGGGAAGCTGATCCCCACTAATGATTAAGGTTAGGATTGGGGAAGGGGAAGCTGATCTTAGAGCTTTACAATACGTACGGGAAGCTTCCTTCCGGAGAGTATTGATTGGATAAATATGACCATAATAATCAATGTCGTCCACTCCATGCCTGCTTGTTTTCAATGGTCCTGTGTGGTGTGGAATATATTTCCATCCTGCAGAGATGACTCCACTGTTGAAAAGTAAAGAAACACAGTCTATTTTAGCTTTCCCTCTTCAAATAATCCTCAGAGTAAACCACCATAAACTTGGGGTGTGTCCACCTTATTTAAACAGATGAGAGCGTTGGTAATGAATGAGGTCTCACCAAGTGGGCGGGAGAGTAGGCATCCGTATCAAAACACCAAGCCTATGTTCTCAATGGTCCCACATTCCCTAAGTAGTGCAGTACTTTCAACCAGGCCTGAAATCCCCCCTGCTCTCTCGCCTGTGTCCAGTAGGGTTGATGCATCACAATGCCCTGTTGATTTTTAATTAACTCAGCCTGCAATGGAACGAGCCGCACATCCAAACCCGGAGCACAATGCATCTCTCCCCGCCTCATCATAGCAAGGATGATGCAATTCATGCAATTTTATGATCCACTGAATGCAATTACTGGGCTGTCCCCTTACATGCTATATGTCTCTACTTGTGATAAATGTACTCTGCTGACTTTGATCTGGTCTATTCCTCACAGGATAACACATTATAGAGGATGCCTGTGATGAATATGGAAATATACAGTATATTATTTTTAATTTGACCTTTATTTAACTAGGCAAGTCAGTTAAGAACAAATTCTTATTTTCAATGACAGCCTAGGAACAGTGGGTTAACTGCCTGTTCAGGGGCAGAACGACAGATTTGTACCTTGTCAGCTCTGGGATTCGAACTTGCAGCCTTTCGGTTACTAGTCCAAAGCTTTAACCACTAGGCTACCCTGCCGGCAGGGTTCCCCAACTGGCAGCTGCGGGTGTTTTTATTTGGCCTCCCCAAGTTTTCTGAGCAAAAAATACCAGGAAGTTAGGTTTGCCAGCCAATGCTCCCTAGCATTAGCACAGTTACTGGAAGTCTATGGGTATTTGCTAGCATGCTAGTAGATACCCATAGACTTCCAGTCATTGCACTAACACAAGTTAACATCGGCTCAAGAAACTACCTCTAACGTCCTTCATACTGGACACAGAGACATAAAAATGGTATCCACATGTTTATCTGACTGTGGGGAAGTAAATAAAGGGCCTCATTGCCAAAATCGCAAAGTATCACTTTAATAATGAATTTGAAATGAAAAATGATCCACAGTATACAGCATTGGGGAAATCCATACTCCCTGCCATACAAATACACTGTGGCCATGCAGTCTCTATCCCTACTGTAAGGGTGTTGGCTGCTCATCAGTCCTGAGTTGTTGCCCCGGAAACACAGTTAGGAGGTTGCCACCGCATTTATCTAGTCCTCCTACATTATCTAGTCCTCCTTCATTATCTAGTCCTCCTACATTATCTAGTCCTCCTACATTATCTAGTCCTCCTACATTATCTAGTCCTCCTACATTATTTAGTAATTCTACTTGACCTAGTCCTCCTTCATTATCTAGTCCTCCTACATTATCTAGTCCTCCTACATTATCTAGTCCTCCTACATTATCTAGTCCTCCTACATTATTTAGTAATTCTACTTGACCTAGTCCTCCTTCATTATCTAGTCCTCCTACATTATCTAGTCCTCCTACATTATTTAGTAATTCTACTTGACCTAGTCCTCCTTCATTATCTAGTCCTCCTACATTATCTAGTCCTCCTACATTATCTAGTCCTCCTACATTATCTAGTCCTCCTACATTATTTAGTAATTCTACTTGACCTAGTCCTCCTTCATTATCTAGTCCTCCTACATTATCTAGTCCTCCTACATTATCTAGTCCTCCTACATTATCTAGTCCTCCTACATTATTTAGTCATTCTACTTGACCTAGTCCTCCTTCATTATCTAGTCCTCCTACATTATCTAGTCCTCCTACATTATTTAGTCATTCTACTTGACCTAGTCCTCCTTCATCACCTAGTCCTCCTACATTATTTAGTCATTCTACTTGACCTAGTCCTCCTTCATCACCTAGTCCTCCTACTTTATTTAGTCATTCTACATGACCTAGTCCTCCTTCATTATCTAGTCCTCCTACATTATCTAGTCCTCCTACATTATCTAGTCCGCCTACATTATCTAGTCCCCCTACATTGTCTAGTCCTCCTTCATTATCTAGTCCTCCTACATTATCTAGTCCTCCTGCATTTTATAGTCCTCCTACATTATCCAGTCCTCCTAGGAGGAGGAGGAGGAGGTACTTTCACACAATTTAAGGTGTGACCCAATTTGAAATAGCAGGGTGAGGGAGAGAGGGCCACCTCCTCCCACTGTGTCCTTCCCCAACCCCCTCACTCTGGATAAATAAACACTGGAACTGAGCTACTGGCTGGGACCACGAAGGGAGAAGGGGGAGGAGGAGTGAGAAGCGGGGAAGGAGGAGTAAGGGGAGGACAGGGATGAGGAGAGAGGAGAGGGGAGGGGAGGAGGAGTGAAGGGAGGTGGGGGGGAGGAGGAGTAAGGAGAGGGGGAGGAGGAGTGAGGAGAGGGGGAGGAGGAGTAAGGTGAGGGGGGGAGGAGGAGTGAGGAGAGGGGGAGGAGGGTGGGGAGGAGGAGTGAGGGGAAGAGTGAAGGGAGGAGGGGGAGGAGGAGTGAGAAGCGGGGAAGGAGGAGTAAGGGGAGGACAGGGATGGGAGAGGAGAGGGGGAGGAGGAGGAAGGGAGGTGGGGGAGGAGGAGTAAGGGAGGGGGAGGAGGAGTGAGGAGAGGGGGAGGAGGAGTAAGGGGAGGACAGGGATGAGGAGAGAGGAGAGAGGGGAGGGGGAGGAGGAGTGAAGGGAGGTGGGGGAGGAGGAGTAAGGAGAGGGGGAGGAGGAGTGAGGAGAGGGGGGGGAGGAGTAAGGGGAGGAAAGGGATGAGGAGAGAGGAGAGGGGGAGGAGTAAGGGGAGGACAGGGATGAGGAGAGAGGAGAGGGGGAGGAGGAGTGAATGGAGGTGGGGGAGGAGGAGTGAAGGGAGGAGGAGGAGGGGGAGGGGAGGAGGAGTGAGGGGAAGAGGAAGGGAGGAGGGGAGGAGGAGGAGAAGGGGAAGGAGGAGTAAGGGGAGGACAGGGATGAGGAGAGAGGAGAGGGGGAGGAGGAGTGAAGGGAGGGGGGGGAGGAGTAAGGAGAGGGGGAGGAGGAGTGAGGAGGGGGGGAGGAGGAGTAAGGGGAGGACAGGGATGAGGAGAGAGGAGAGGGGGAGGGGGAGGAGGAGTGAAGGGAGGTGGGGGAGGAGGAGTAAGGGAGGGGGAGGAGGAGTGAGGGGGGGGAGGAGTAAGGGGAGGACAGGGATGAGGAGAGAGGGGGGGGGAGGAGGAGTGAATGGAGGTGGGGGAGGAGGAGTGAAGGGAGGAGGAGGAGGGGTGAGGGGAGGAGGAGTGAGGGGAAGAGTGAAGGGAGGAGGGGGAGGAGGAGTGAGAAGCGGGGAAGGAGGGTAAGGGGAGGACAGGGATGAGGAGAGAGGAGAGGGGGAGGAGGAGTGAAGGGAGGTGGGGGGGGAGGAGTAAGGAGAGGGGGAGGAGGAGTGAGGAGAGGGGGAGGAGGAGTAAGGGGAGGACAGGGATGAGGAGAGAGGAGAGGGGGAGGGGGAGGAGGAGTGAAGGGAGGTGGGGGAGGAGGAGTAAGGAGGGGGGGAGGAGGAGTGAGGAGGGGGGAGGAGTAAGGGGAGGACAGGGATGAGGAGAGAGGAGAGGGGGAGGAGTAAGGGGAGGACAGGGATGAGGAGAGAGGAGAGGGGGAGGAGGAGTGAATGGAGGTGGGGGAGGAGGAGTAAGGAGAGGGGGAGGAGGAGGAGTGAGAGAGGGGGAGGAGGAGGAAGGGAGGAGGAGGAGGGGGAGGGGAGGGGGAGTGAGGGGGAGGAGTGAAGGGAGGAGGGGGAGGAGGAGTGAAGGGAGGAGGAGGAGTAAAGGGAGGAGGAGTGGGGGAGGAGGAGTGAAGGGAGGAGGAGTGAGGGGAGGAGGAGTGAGGAGAGGAGGGGGAGGAGAAGTGAAGGGAGGAGGAGTATAAGGAGGAGAGTGAAGAGAGGGTGGAGAGTGAGGAGCGGGAGGAGAGGAAGGTAGTAGTGAAGGAGTAATAGAGGAAGCTGACCCGTCCACCTGGGAAGCAGCAGGGTCCGAGAGAGGGGAGAGGAAGAGGGGGGGGGGGAGGGGGAGAGGATGGAGAAGGTGGAGAGGGGGAGGAAGAGAGGGGGAGAGGACGGAGAAGGTGGAGAGGGGGAGGAAGAGAGGGGGAGAGGAGGGGAAGGTGGAGAGGGGGAGGAAGAGAGGGGGAGAGGACGGAGAAGGTGGAGAGGGGGAGGAAGAGAGGGGGAGAGGACGGAGAAGGTGGAAAGGGGGAGGAAGAGAGGGGGAGAGGACGGAGAAGGTGGAGAGGGGGGAGGAAGAGAGGGGGGAGGAAGAGAGGGGGAGAGGACGGTGCGGTGGGGCAGCTGTCTCTACAGAAGCACTCTCTTGTTCCCACCCGTATAAGGTCTCAGTTCCTGGCAAGGCTGTTTGGTTGGCGTGGGTGGAGGGATCGGGTAACCAGGTGAGGTGAGTGGGTGCTGGTCTGTGTGTTAGGGGCTCACAGTTTTTATCTACAGCCATTAGATTAGACCGCTTCCAAGTGGTGCAGTGGTCTAAGCAATGCATGTCATGCAAGAGGCCTCACTCAATCCCTGGTTCGAATCCAGGCTGAATCACATCCGTCCGTGATTGGGAGTCAGATAGGGCGGCGCACAATTGGCCCATCGTCGTCCAGGGTAGGCCGTCATTTTAAATAAGAATTTGTTCTTAAATGACTTGCCTAGTTGGGTCAGGAGAGGGGTCAGAGCATCAGGTTACAGCGGAGGCTGTATTCTTTACTTTAAGTTAGCTTGAAGAGGTTGGCGTGGAGGGCGTACTCGGCTTACCAGGTGAGGGGCTGTTAAAGGAGGTAGTGTGTTCGCAGGTGCTATCTCTCCCTAAGCAGCCCTACTGTGAGTCAGGGGAAGAAGGTAGGACACAGGAGTGTGCATCTCAAATGGCACGCTATGAGCACTGGTCAAAAGCAGTGCACTGTAGGGAATAGGATGCCATTTGGGACGTGCCCACAGAGAGGGGTAAAATGAGGGCATTGAGTGAGAAGAGATTATGTTCATAAAAACAGAAGGGAAACTAGATAGCCAAAATGCCATTAAAGGGACATTGAGAGATTCCTGTAAACTGGTATTGAGTGATAGGGAAGGAAGTAGGTGACAGACATTAAGCTGAAGTCAGTTTATATTTGACTCTTAAAGCTGTAATATGTAACTTTTTGGGTGACCCAACCAAATGTATAGATCTGTCATTCTCATTGAAAGCAAGTCTAAGGAGCGGTAGATATGTTCTATGTGTGCTATTTCTATGCTTCCCATTCTTTTACTTTCAGTTTTGTAAACCAGCTTCAAACAGCTGAAAATACTATATTTCTGCTTACGGAAAATATATTTCACAACGGTTTAGATGGTACAATGATTCTCTATGTTACAAATGGCACCCTATTCCCCTCACTAGGGCTCTGGTCAAAAGTAGTGCACCTTAGAGGGAATATGTTGGTGCCATGTCAGACACAGGCACTGTCTGAGCTGCAGCTCTCTGCTTCTTGTGTTTACACAGCAGCTGAACAGGAGACCACAGCAGCTCAACAGGAGACCACAGCAGCTCAACAGGAGACCACAGCAGCTCAACAGGACACCACAGCAGCTCAACAGGACACCACAGCAGCTCAACAGGAGACCACAGCAGCTCAACAGGAGACCACAGCAGCTCAACAGGAGACCACAGCAGCTCAACAGGACACCACAGCAGCTCAACAGGACACCACAGCAGCTCAACAGGAGACCACAGCAGCTCAACAGGAGACCACAGCAGCTCAACAGGAGACCACAGCAGCTCAACAGGAGACCACAGCAGCTCAACAGGACACCACAGCAGCTGAACAGGAGACCACAGCAGCTCAACAGGAGACCACAGCAGCTCAACAGGAGACCACAGCAGCTCAACAGGAGACCACAGCAGCTCAACAGGAGACCACAGCAGCTCAACGGGTGTCGTGGAATTATTGTAATCAGAAGGAGAGACTTTTACATTTCCTCAAAACAAGTAACTTTATTATGTAATTACTGCAGTAATGGAGCTGGTTGGTAACCACCCCTGGAGACCACAGCAGTAAACACAAGAAGCAGAGAGCTGCAGCTCAGACAGTAATGGAGCTGGTTGGTAACCACCCCTGGAGGTGATCACAGAACTCAATGAGTGGATTTGAGCCACAGCATTTTATAGCAAAGTCCATCCCCCTGGATGTTCATAACAAACAGCAGATGTATGGAATGGGTCACAAGTTTACTAATAATTCACAGCAAACAGTATCTGCTGTAAATACTGCCCTCATTGTGTAGAAACCAGGGTCTAGCCCTGAGCCATCTCTCCCTGGTACCTTATAGAACAGAAACATTAACTCATGCTATGGAATACGATCTCTTTAGGTTTATCACCCAAAGACATCATATATCTTCTGTCAGTGTTAAATCTCCCAGAGGCCCATCTTCAGTAGAACACACAGATATGAGTGTTCTAACAACCCCTTATTCTGTTGCATAAAATAACCACCACATGCAATTACAGTATTATAACATAATCTTGCAATTTTGCTCTGCACAGGAGACTACAGCAGGTTGACAGGAAGCTACACAGCAGGTCAACAGGAAGCTACACAGCAGATCAACAGACCACAGCAGCTCAACAGGAAGCTACACAGCAGCTCAACAGGAAGCTACACAGCAGCTCAACAGGAGACTACAGCAGCTCAACAGGAGACTACAGCAGCTCAACAGGAGACTACACAGCAGATCAACAGGAGACTACAGCAGCTCAACAGGAGACTACAGCAGCTCAACAGGAAGCTACACAGCAGATCAACAGGAGACAACAGCAGCTTAACAGGAAGCTACACAGCAGATCAACAGGAAGTTACACAGCAGGTCAACAGGAAGCTACACAGCAGATCAACAGGAGACAACAGCAGCTAAACAGGAAGCTACACAGCAGATCAACAGGAGACAACAGCAGCTAAACAGGAAGCTACACAGCAGATCATCAGGACACCACAGCAGCTCAACAGGAGACCACAGCTGCTCAACTGGAGACCACAGCTGCTCAACTGGAGACCACATAATCTCAACAGGAGACCACAGCAGAACCAGGGGGTTCTGGCGATCAACATGGCTCCACCAAATACTCCACCAGCGTGTCTAAGTGTTTCTGCCTGTGTATGCATGTGCCTGTGTGTGTCTGAGTCAGTCTGTGTGTGTGTGTGTGTGTGTGTGTGTGTGTGTGCCTGTGTGTGTGTGCCTGTCTATGTCTGTGGTGGGGGAGTAGGATAACGTGCTGTGTCAACACACAGACACACACACGCACACGCACACGCACACCAACCAGACAGCCGGGGTAGAAGAATAAACACAGACACACCCTCAGGAAAACCGCCCCCTCACATCCTCATCCTCCTCCCAGATCGTGTGTCACGCTCCCCGTTCGTTGCCCTGGGTGAGGACAGAATAACTAACAGACCAAGGGTTTTGTTGTAGCTAAGACTAGCTACTGTGAAATGTGTTTTGATAGGGCCTGTGGGCAATCTGGGCATCTACAGTGAAACGTAGCCGTGGGTGGGGGAGGCATTGGAATAACATTGTTACTGCTGTCCGGTAACACTGGGCGTGCATCCCAAATGGAACTCTATTCCCATTTATACTGCATTACTTCGGGCTTTGGTCAAAAGTAGTGCACTTGATAGGAAGTAGGGTGCTATTTGGGGCGTAGCACTGGATTAGGATACCGTTAAGAAGTAGGAAAGGTTATGCTGCTGCTACTGTTTATTTTGGTGAAAGGAGAAGTCTGAGGGGAATATGAGAAAGCAGGCAGAAAGGGTGTATTCTGTAGTACATGTGAAAACTACTATAAATCTACTATAAATCTACTATAAATCTACTATAAATCTTTCCTGCACCACTATATCAAAACATGCCATCAAATGTACTTGTCTCTTTAGTTTTTCCACTGCGTCTCTTTCATTTCGTTGTAGACATACATCATGAAGTCACATGCTCTTTAACATCCTCAAGTAGAAGTGCGGAGGGGGAATGGGGGCCATGTATGAGACAGGGTCCCCCTGCCCCTCCCTGGGAGTGTAGACAGGACCTCCCCCCTCCATCCATTGTGGACCTCCCCCACACCTTCATTGTGGCCTGGTAGTCTCTCTCTCTCTCTCTCTCTCTCTCTCTCTCTCTCTCTCTCTCTCTCTCTCTCTCTCTCTCTCTCTCTCTCTCTCTCTCGCTCTCTCCTCTCTCTCTCTCTCTCTCCTCTCTCTCTCCTCTCTCTCTCTCTCTCACACACACACACACACACACACAAAAAATGAATCTTAATCTGGGAAACTGTCTGTTGATGTTTGCTTTCCATTTGGTCTCTTTGAGGAGAAGCAGTCTGATGGGTTGAAGAATTTGGTCACTGTCTACAGGAAGTTTAAATATTACACGTGAGCTGTAGCTCAGAGCATCAGAGGTTAATCTAACTCTGTAACTGCAGAGAGTAAGAGAAAGATTCAACACTCTGTTTAGCTGGTCATACCAGAAAATGGACAGTATGTTGACAGTATGAGCTTTGTCAAGAATCAAACCTTTGTACCTGAATACAGCAGCACCAAGCTACAAGTCTAACATGTAGTGCAGGCAAATTCAAATCTGGACCTGGAAGCCACAGTTCCACTGCTGATTTTCATTGCTCCCTTCTAATCAAGGACTCATTTAGACCTGGGACACCAGGTGGGTGCCATTCATTATCAGGTAGAACAGGTAAAACAACCAGGCTGGAAAACCAGCAGTACTCCGGACCTCCAGGCTCAGATTGGAACATGCCTGCTGAAGTGTATCGAGTTAATGCTAGAAATAGTTAGCATTAGGAATAGTTCCTGAGGGAAATAGTTAGCATTAGGAATAGTTCCTGAGGGAAATAGTTAGCATTAGGAATAGTTCCTGAGGGAAATAGCTAGCATTAGGAATAGTTCCTGAGGGAAATAGTTAGCATTAGGAATAGTTCCTGAGGGAAATAGCTAGCATTAGGAATAGTTCCTGAGGGAAATAGTTAGCATTAGGAATAGTTCCTGAGGGAAATAGTTAGCATTAGGAATAGTTCCTGAGGGAAATAGCTAGCATTAGGAATAGTTCCTGAGGGAAATAGCTAGCATTAGGAATAGTTCCTGAGGGAAATAGCTAGCATTAGGAATAGTTCCTGAGGGAAATAGCTAGCATTAGGAATAGTTCCTGAGGGAAATAGCTAGCATTAGGAATAGTTCCTGAGGGAAATAGCTAGCATTAGGAATAGTTCCTGAGGGAAATAGCTAGCATTAGGAATAGTTCCTGAGGGAAATAGCTAGCATTAGGAATAGTTCCTGAGGGAAATAGTTAGTATTAGTAGTGGTACCTGAGGGAAATAGTTGGCATTAGTAGTGGTACCTGAGGGAAATAGTTGGCAGACAAGCTGTGGGCTTGTTATGGTAGCTTCAAAGCCTCAAAGCCAGACTATAAAGAATGGAAGGTGGCTGCAGTTCGGTCCAAAGTACAATGTGACTGGTATGTCTCTCAGGGTGTTCGACACGAAGGCAAGGCACTCATTCAGGATACATTGGCTGAGTCAGAGCTCATTTACTCACTGTATCCACACATTTTGTAATTAACAACCTTGGTTACATCAAATGTGACTGATAATGACTTAATTGAACCTGAACTGGCAGTTTAGGGTATGTCTAATTGCGTTTTGGGAAATGTAATGTGTGTTAAGTTCCACTACGCCTTACGGTAAGTGGCCCCGATGGGTTAAGATTATTTGCGTTTGGCTCGGTTTACCAGTCTAAATAGGTGTTTTGTGTGCATGTAGATAGGAGAATAAAAAGAGGTTGCTCTCAGGCAGAGTGAAGGGAAATGAACACATTACAACAGTAATGTTAATGTTGATAGCAATAGTGTTGATAGTTAGTATTATTGATTTACATTTACATTTAAGTCATTTAGCAGACGCTCTTATCCAGAGCGACTTACAAATTGGTGCATTCACCTTATGACATCCAGTGGAACAGTCACTTTAAAATAGTGCATCTAAATCTTAAGGGGGGGGTGAGAGGGATTACTTATCCTATCCTAGGTATTCCTTAAAGAGGTGGGGTTTCAGGTGTCTCCGGAAGGTGGTGATTGACTCCGCTGTCCTGGCTAGCTATTGATGTTGATGATTTTCTTGTTCATAATGACTAGTCACTGATATTCTTAATCTCGTCTCTCCCATCGTCCTATGTGTTCCTGAGGTTGATAATAGTCTGAACAGGCACACTATTCCCTAACTGGCACACTCTTCCACACTATTCCCCTATAGGAAATAGGGTGCCATTTTGTATACAATTATAGTGTGTAAACCATTCTGTAGCTTGTCCTAGGGGCAAGGGTGGTCCCAACTAGCATGGTACAAACCATCCTGATCTCCTGAGCTGTAGAGAAATAGAATGTAAGATCGAGAGATCAGGATGGTTTGGACGAGGCGAACAAATTCAAAGTCACCTATGGATTTCATATAGGATTTGTTATTGGTCTCTTAATCTCAATTCTCAGCCACAAATTGAGCAAATACATTCAAGATCGAGTCTGAACCCAAGTGCAAAACTTTACATTTTAGTAAACACTTTCATTCAGAGCAATTTACAGGAGCGATTAGGGCACATTGACAGATTTTTCACCCAGTCGGCTTGAGGATTCGAACCAGGCAACTTTCGTTTATTGGCTCAACACTCTTAACTGCTAGGCTACCTGCCACCCTGAATTTATGTAGGGTTTATGTTTCACTGATACACTCTCCTTTTGGGAGAATAACATGACTGTGGAGATGGAGCGCCGGAGGCTAATGATATGTGTTGACAGATTGTGCTGTCTATCGCTCCTGTGTCATTTTCATATCATCTGGAGGAAGACGCCTTAGTGGTTCGGAAGAGGGTGACCGGATTAGAATTCCATGCAGCTCTGAGAGTGTCTCCACATAATTATTCCACATAAAGGGAGAACAGCACTTTAATTGAAGGCCCATGAAAGCGACAGCCTGTGGGGCTGAGTCTGATAAGCTACAGAGTTAACTCAAGGAAGAGAGTAATGCCCCCCACTGTTTCCCCTCCAGGCCCATGAATATTCCCAACACAGCTGAACCTGTCCCCTATGTCCTGCCCTCCGCCCAGCATGTCGGGCCGCTGGCCGTTAGCCTCTCTGCAGGCCGCTGGCCGTTAGCCTCTCTGCAGGCCGCTGGCCGTAGCCTCTCTGCAGGCCGCTGGCCGTTAGCCTCTCTGCAGGCCGCTGGCCGTTAGCCTCTCTGCAGGCCGCTGGCCGTTAGCCGTTAGCCTCTCTGCAGGCCGCTGGCCGTTAGCCGTTAGCCTCTCTGCAGGCCGCTGGCCGTTAGCCTCTATGCAGGCCGCTGGCCGTTAGCCTCTCTGCAGGCCGCTGGCCGTTAGCCTCTCTGCAGGCCGCTGGCCGTTAGCCTCTCTGCAGGCCGCTGGCCGTTAGCCTCTCTGCCCTCTAGTTTAATTAGCCGCTAATGGCAGTTGACAGAACATCACTAATCAACGGTGATGGTAAAGCCCTGATGGAGAGATCTTTGTCCCGCCCCCTATCCCCCCCCCCCCCCCCCCCCCACACACACACACACACACACTTCCTCCCCCCACCACCCTCCATTCTACCAGCGGTGTGACACGAGGGAAGCTGTCATTAGCGTTAGTGCATGTCTCCCTGGTGAAGAGGACCTTTGGGCCTCCCCTCTGGCTGAGAGCTTGTGCAGCGCATGCTAGCATCACAACAGCAACACAAATTAATTACAGGGCCAAACAAATCATTGATCCACCCCCCCTCTCCTCCAGGACGAGTATGCATAGCTACACTTTTATTTCCATGCTATGAAATCAATATGCCTATACACAGAGTTATATGTTTGGGTTATTCTCTTTCACTATTCACATTACATTACTGCATTAGTGTAGCATTAGCATGGTGGATATTTTGTGGGCAGAGACCAGGGAGCTGTCAGTGCAGAGTCTAACAAACCCCAGCTTTGTTTTCATTGGCCACTGAGAAGAGTCCTCGGATATATGTGTGTAATTCTGTATGTTTGCTCACAGCAAAATAAAAGGTAACTTCCCTCTTACAATACGGAAGGATCAGTGGCTTGGGATGAGGTTTTACTGACCTCACTGAAATCCAGGTTGGGAAACAGATGTTTCTTTGTGTTTGTTTGCCGGTTGTATTATACAAACAAACTGAATGAACTGTGGTTTACAATGTCACAATAGACCTGACATGATGCTATGTCACTGGAAGAGTTGACTGTACACAAAGCAATGTTAAACTATTTGAATCTACTGTTTTCCACATTTTCTATTTCCCTCCTAAATCTGCTGGATAGACAGAATTATGTGTTGGACAAATTGCTAATTGCACAATCACTTTTGAAGTTGCACTCTGGAGCTCTGGAGACCAATGCAATTCTAGCACAAAACCTTTGGAGAATAGGGTACAACTATGCGACTCAGCGGAACCTGGTCCTAGGGCCTTCCGAAAATAGCCATTTACATTCACGTTGTTTCCGTATTACAAAGTAATAAAAGCTGATCAACTGAATTTCTCAATTTTAATTGCCACTTGAATGGGAATTTATGCCTGCAGGACCTCTGAGCCAGTGTCCCTATGGAGAGGGTGACATTGAGGGAGGCTGGAATATGGACTACAGTATCCACTACAGTACCCACTACATTACCCAATAGAGTACCCGCTACAGTATCAACCACAGTACCCAATAGAGTACATGCTACAGTACCCGCTAGAGTAACCACTATAGTACCCGCTACAGTACCCGCTACAGTACCCAATAGAGTACCTGCTAGAGTACCCACTACAGTACCCGCTACAGTACCTGCTACAATACCCAATAGAGTACCCACTACAGTACCCAATAGAGCACCCACTACAGTACCCAATAGAGTACCCGCTACAGTACCCACCGCAGTACCTGCTACAGTACTCAATAGAGTACCCACTACAGTACCCACTACAGTGCCCACTACAGTACCCACTACAGTACCCAATAGAGTACCCGCTACAGTACCCAATAGAGTACACACTACAGTACCCGCGACAGTACCCACTACAGTACCCAATAGGTTACCCGCTACAGTACCCAATAGAGTACCCGCTACAGTACCCAATAGAGTACCCGCTACAGTACCCAATAGAGTACCGGCTATAGTACCCAATAGAGTACACGCTACAGTACCCGCTTCAGTACCCGCTACAGTACCCACTACAGTACCCAATAGATTACCCGTTACAGTACCCACTACAGTACCCAATAGAGTACCTGCTACAGTACCCACTACAGTACCCGCTGGCAGAATCATGTTGTGGGGGTGCTTCGCTGCAGTAGGGAATGCTGCACTTCACAAAATATATGGTGTCATGAGGAAGGAAAATTATGTGGATATATTGAAGCAACCTCTCAAGACATCAGTCAGGAAGTTAAAGCTTGGTCGCAAATGGGTCTTCCAAATGGACAATGACCCCAAGCATACTTCCAAAGTTGTGGCAAAATGGCTTAAGGACAACAAAGTCAAGGTATTGGAGTGGCCATCACAAAGCCATGACCTCAATCCTATAGAAAATATGTGGGCAGAACTGAAAAAGCGTGTGCGAGCAAGGAGGCCTACAAACCTGACTCAGTTACACCAGCTCTGTCAGGAGGAATGGGCCAAAATTCACCCAACTTATTAAGGGAAGCTTGTGGAAGGCTACTCGAAACGTTTGACCCAAGTGAAACAATTTAAAGGCAATGCTACCAAATACTAATTGAGTGTATGTAAACTTCTGACCCACTGGGAACGTGATGAATGAAGTAAAAGCTGAAATAACTAATTCTCTCTACTATTATTCTGATATTTCACATTCTTAAAATAAAGTGGTGATCCTAACTGACCTAAGACAGGGAATCTTTACTCGGATTAAATGTCAGGAATTGTGAAAAACTGAGTTTAAATGTATTTGGCTGAGGTGTTCCGACTTCAACTGCACATGCAGACTCCATGGTGTTGCTGCAGTACCCCTCAATTCAACTCATAATAACACACATCTCTTACGTACTTATCTTATCTGCGTTCACAATGACCCATTGGTAGCTATTTTGAGTCCAAACGTCTTCAGAAATGAAATGTATCAAAGACTGTTATTTGAGTACCAAAGAGAGGAATAATATCTGCTCATTTTCAGACAAGACAGGACTTTGTACTCCCTGGTACATGCCCCCAGCACACAAGACAAAACAATGTTCTCTTATTGAGATGTAAGACAACAGCTGGACTTTAGCCAGAACACGAAAACAGCAATTCAAAGGATTTCGGCCCAAATGGCACCCTATTCTCTATATAGTGCACTACTTTTGACCAGGACCCATAGGGCTTTGATCAAAAGTTGTGCACTATGTAGGGAATAGGGTGCCATTTGGAAAACAAGTCAACTTTTACACAGAGCTCTAGAGACAACTGCTAGGGGCTTTTCTGACTCATTTTGAATTCGCAACGACAAGAGGACTAATTTCATCTCCACTCACAGTTGCCCTTGAGACTTCAACACGTTGAGGCAATTTCAGAGGATGAATACTGGTTGGGTTGAGGCCTCTTATTCCATCAGCTGCCTCTGATGACATAGGAGTCAATCAGTCAAAATGTAATATTCAAAAAAATGTGATCCTCTGTATCCTTTTCCTCCCTATCTAATTGTAACTAATTGTAATCGCTTGTCTGATTGTCACACAGCTGCCTGATGTAATCAGAAAAACTTTAAAATCACAGTATGTGTTTGTGGGATTTTACATAGTGTCCCATTTTTAATTACAAGTAAAAAATTGATATATATTTTTAAACTAATTTCTGCATTCAAGGTCTCCACCGTCAACAACAACAGCACTTCACACTTCTGCATCCTGGCTGGCTGCATGGCCGATGTGCAGAGCGGAGCTGTCATCTGATTTTTAATTGCCGCCATCGTGGCAATAATCAGATATTTTTGGAATGCATCCATGCAAAGCCTCTGCTCGCAAAGAGTGCCAGAGATAATTTAGATCCTAGTGACAATCAGCCACTGACTCAGGCCATTCCCTCATTATAAGTGGATGAGGTGGATAGTCTCTCTGAGTTTTCTCGTCCTCACTGATGATCATAAGATTTGGAAAGAGAGAGAGAGAGAACCCCAGTCAGGAACTAACCATTAGTGTGGTGCTCCGATTAGCTGCCATTGATTGTACATCCAGCCATCTCTGATCACTCAATCGATGGCAATGTAATGCAGTTCATGTTGGTATTGGACAACTGTGTAAGGGCAGGGGAACATCCAGTAGAGCTCAGTGTTAATGAGGTTGATATGCAGTTCATGTTGGTATTGGACAACTGTGGTGCAGTTCATGTTGGTATTGGACAACTGTGTAAGGGCAGGGGAACATCCAGTAGAGCTCAGTGTTAATGAGGTTGATATGCAGTTCATGTTGGCATTGGACAACTGTGTAAGGGGAACATCCAGTAGAGCTCAGTGTTAATGAGGTTGATATGCAGTTCATGTTGGTATTGGACAACTGTGTAAGGGCAGGGGAACATCCAGTAGAGCTCAGTGTTAATGAGGTTGATATGCAGTTCATGTTGGTATTGGACAACTGTGTAAGGGCAGGGGAACATCCAGTAGAGCTCAGTGTTAATGAGGTTGATATGCAGTTCATGTTGGTATTGGACAACTGTGTAAGGGCAGGGGAACATCCAGTAAAGCTCAGTGTTAATGAGGTTGATATGCAGTTCATGTTGGTATTGGACAACTGTGTAAGGACAGGGGAACATCCAGTAGAGCTCAGTGTTAATGAGGTTGATATGCAGTTCATGTTGGTATTGGACAACTTGTAAGGGCAGGGAACATCCAGTAGAGCTCAGTGTTAATGAGGTTGATATGCAGTCATGTTGGTATTGGACAACTGTGTAAGGACAGGAGAACATGTAAAGTCAGTGTTAATGAGGTTGATATGCAGTTCATGTTGGTATTGGACAATAAGGGCACACATGCAAAGTGTTAATGAGGTTGATATGTGTCAGTGTTAATGAGGTTGATATGCAGTTCATGTTGGTACAGTTGTACAGGCAGTGTGTGTATGTGTATGTCTGTGCTTATGTGTGAGTGTGTCCTGGCGTGTGTGTGTTTACATGCACACATGCAAGTGGGTGTGTGTGTGTGTGTGGCATAGGCTGGCACTGTAGAGGGAAAAGGTCAGAGACTGCAGTGAGTTTGGCATCTAGAAGAGAGGACACCATAAGAGAGAGGAATATAGGGACACATCACAGTGGCCTCCGTTGACATTGAGAGCCATGTACTCCAGGACTGCTCCCCAAATGGCACCTGATTCCCTACATAGTGCACTACTTTTAACCAGGGCCCATGCACCGTAAAGGGAATAGGGTTCCATTTGGGACAGAACCATGTGCTCCAGATATGCAGTGTAAATACACTGAATCAGTGTAGTGGCTGAATGCTAGCGACGCGGTGGGTAAACTCCACAACAGGGGGAAAGTGACGTTGAAATACAGAGCCACAACATCATGCCTGAAAAAATGTATTGCATTTCCCCTCGGCTTATTTCCATATATATTACAATTCAATGATAGAATACCATGTCCTCAGAGCTTCATACCCACCATCCGGGTGGTGGTGAATACAGGTCAAGATGACATATATTACAGGTGAATTAATCATTTTATGCCTGCTATCTTATAGTGGATTATGGTTAGGATAAAATGAGTAGTCTGAGGCTCTGTGAAGTTTCCCCAAGGAACAGATCTAGGACCAATCCTCAATCCTAACTTTAATTTGGGGCGGCAGGGTAGCCTAGTGGTTAGAGCGTTGGACTAGTAACCAAAAGGTTGCAAGTTCAAATCCTCAAATCTGTCATTCTGCCCCTGAACAGGCAGTTAACCCACTGTTCCTAGGCAGTCATTGAAAATAAGAATTTGTTCTTAACAGACTTGCCTAGTTAAATAAAGGTTAAAAAAATACATTTAAAAACGAAATCATTAGTGGGGGAAATGCAAAACTGACCCATGAACCATCTAGGGGCAAATTCACCCTACACCACTATTGAAAATGCATTGTAATCTGTAGCCCTGCTGTTTAACAAGGAAGTAGACATGTTCAAGATGAAATTACCCACATGACCTCAGTTGCCTTTAGGGCCATTTTGAGATTCTAGATAACCTTTTCTATTGATCTGGACTTACTGCTGTGAAATCAATACTTTATGTTATGCCCCTGTGAGCATGTGGGTTGGTAGGAAGGGAGAGAAAGAGCCAGAGAGAAGAGGGGGATGGAAAGAGAGCTAGAGAGAAGAGGGGGATGGAAAGAGAGCTAGAGAGAAGAGGGGGATGGAAAGAGAGAGCTAGAGAGAAGAGGGGGATGGAAAGAGGGCTAGAGAGAAGAGGGGGATGGAAAGAGGGCTAGAGAGAAGAGGGGGATGGAAAGAGAGCTAGAGAGAAGAGGGGGATGGAAAGAGAGAGCTAGAGAGAAGGGGGAACGAGTAAGCTAGGGAGACCTACTAGATTTCAATCAGTATGTATGTTTTCAGGTCGTTCTGACCCAGCATGCATCTGAATGACCAATCTACCATGTGCACCCTACATGGTGCTCAACCCAATGGCCATGCTTTTTTATGAAGATAACAGAGTATTTCTCACAGATTTATTTGTCATAGAAAAGAACATTATCCAAAATGATTCACATGTACAGCGACAGTGGGGTATTCATGTAGGAGTTCTCAAGTATGTAGCCAACAAATCACTGCACAATCACATCAAATGAAGCAGCTGGGGACGAGAAATGGTTAGAAAACTAAAAACATGCAAATCCTTCCAAAGTAGATACACAGATACGTTTCATATGTCAGGGGAGAGAAGGATGACTGCACCTCCCCCTCCCCCTCGTCGCCTCCCCTCCCCCTCGTCCGCCCCCTCGCCCCCCCTCCCCCGTCGCCCCCTCCCCCTCCCCCTCGTCGCCTCCCCCTCCCCTCGTCGCCCCCCCCTCCCCTCGTCGCCTCCCCCTCCTCCCCCTCTCGCCTCCCCTCCCCTCGTCCCTCCCCCTCCCCTCGTCGCCCCTCCTCCTACAGAAGTGCTTCACAAATCATCTCTAATGTGTACAGGGTGACAACCATTCCGACTGTAGGGTGAATTGCCAAATGTGACATAACACTCTATGTATACATACATAACCAATAACAACACCATTGCCCGCCCCATGCCCACCCCTATGTCCTAATAGATGCCCAGCTTGTCCCAGAAGTCACAGATATGGTCCCTGGTGCCCACCTGGGCATGGGAGCGGACAGTGAAGTTCATGACCAACCAAGAGCTGGTGTCAGAGTAGCGGGGCCAGGCCGGCAGGCGCTGCTGTCTACAGAAGCCGCTCTGTTGCATCCGTGAGGCCGGGTCCCCGGTGTGGGCGAATGTCCCCCAGTAACACAACATCCGATTGGACAGCAGCCTCTCGGGTGGGGCCAGCGTGAAGTTAGCCATGGAGGCAGTGTTGAAGAGGAAGGGCAGCTCAGCACCGTGACACACGTGCTCGTAGCAGAAGGACAGACCGGACCACACACTGTGGTCCGATATCACATGGTCGAAGACGTACATCCACACGGCGCTGCCCACTTTGGTGCCTGCCCGGGCTGTCTTGCGGGAGGGGCAAAGGAAGACGTAGTCTGTCACAATCTGGAGGTAAGTAGAGAGGTCATTGAGTTCAATAGAATCTGGTTTAAACAGAGGTCATTGAGGTCAATACAATCTGGGAGTAAACAGAGAGGTCATTGAGGTCGATGCAATCTGGGGGTAAACAGAGAGTTCGTTGAGTTCAACAAAGAGAAAAGAGTCCCTAGTGTGTGTGCTACAGAACTGCCGCTCAAAGCCTTTTGTCTCGCTTGTTACCTGGAAACTATACTCAGGAAAACACTCAGTGCAGCCGCCTACGCGGCACAGAATCATCTAGAACACCTGTACCCCTCAGTGTCCTCAAAGGATTTACACTGAACAAAAATATAAAATACAACAATTTCAAAGATTTTACTGAGTTGCAGTTCATAAGGAAATCAGTCAATTGAAATAGATTCGTTAGGCCCTAATCTATGGATTTCACAGGAATGGGAATAAAGATATGCATTTGTTGGTCAGATACCTCCCCTTCGCTTGCTCAACAGCTCACTTCATCTCCCCAGTTCACTTTCTCTCCCGCCCTCTTCCCCTTTACCTCTCCTTCTCCCCCTCCCAGGCTGAGCCATGTGGCCTCAGTGCAATAGCTGACATTTGTCATGACCCTCCCCTCCCCTGGGACCTGTCCTTTAGGAAAGGGGGGGGGGGTCCTTCCTCCTATTCTGCTCCTCTTCACTGGGCACACAGACAGTGAACTGTCGAATACTAAACAGGTATGGGAGTGTCACCTCCTGCCCCTCTCAGCACACTCATCTCTCACTTTAGATTCAAAACCTCCACAGAAGGTACCTGAGGCTATTTACCATCCGAGCTCTGTTTCACATTTTGGATGTGGACTTGGAAATGAGAGCGTTTCCCTCACTACAGTGAATGCATGTATTCTACTGATGCAGTTTATGTATTCATTGTCTGTTGTTGTCTCTAGTGTGGTTGGTGTCAGTTTATCCTGTAATCCACACTGAACATCATCTAGCCTGAGCTGGTAGTGAAATAGCCTGGGCTGCATACTGAATATGGCTCGGATGTCAACTCTCTGGCTGACTGGGTGAAGTTGCCCCTAGACACTGATCTTTGGTCAGTTTTGCATTTCCCCCAATACTGGTTAAGGTTAGGATGGGGGGGAAGGGAAGCTGATCCTAGATCTGTAGCTTGGGGAAACTGATTGGGTAGTCTTCCTCTGTGTCTCTTATTTCCTAAAGATCTGCTTCCACTGTGTGGTATACATCTCAAAGAGACAATGGCACTCTGCTCCAGACAGCACCACTAATGATTCTGAGGAGGATGGCCATGGGAGGAGCCTAAACAGAAATTAGTATTTTAGCACCCTCTGCTGGTAATAATGTGGAGTTGCACTATGAAGAACCAAACTATCAGATGTAACCCATCTCTACACAGATTGAAATCAGAAAATGTAAAGCGTTTACCTCTAAAATAATTCAGGCAGTTAGAAACCTAGCTCTCTGGGTTATTGTGATTGGTTAATCAAAAAAAAGAATCGGAACCTAACTAATACAAATTTGGTAGCCTATAATTATAATGATTAAGTCAGTCCTTATTTTTTTGATGAATTGGACAGATCATTCCCACAGAGAATTGAGTAAGAGATTTCCAGCATGGGGAGTAGGGTGAAGGTACCGCTAGAGTAAACACTTATCTTGGGTCAGTTTAGCATTTTTTTGTAGGTTAGGATTGGGGGAGGGGGAGCTGATCCTAGGTCTGTACCTACTGAAACCTTCTCCCCAGAGCTCAACAAGGCTCATCTAGATACGGTGAGACGAAGCGAGGAGATGGGCAGATGTGTCCTCATCACGCTCCGAGGTCTCTCTCTACAGTCCACTGGCTGCAGACGTGACAGTCTAGCCCTTACAACCACTGATCTGGAGCCTGACAATGAACATTGCCAAAACTTTTGTTGACTTTAATGTAAAACATTACTTTTTGGGATGATTAATTGATGTCCTTTTTACATTCGATTAGTCTTTTTTTAATCTAACATGTTTGCATGGACAACACTGATTTTCTCCCTGGCTACGCCCCAATGATCTCGTCTTCCTGATGTCTGGAGCCGTTCACTACTCATTTAAAAGCATTGGATTGGTGTAGGCATGGGCTGGAGTTTCCATACCAGTCATTTCCTGCCAAATCCATTAAGGGAAGTGAACAAGTGCACACTTGGAGAAAGGAGAGATTATTGGGACGCACCCTTTGTGAAAGTCATATTTTACCTGAGCCAGCATGTCCCGTCGGTCAATGTCCTTGTACAGGGGCAGGTACTTGTGTAGGATCCTGAGGGCGTGCTGTTTGAAGATGGCCGCGGTGTAGACGGTGCACTCCACCGCAGACACAGGCTTGGTGAAGACCCCGTACACAAATATCACCCCCTCCTCTGAAGTGGTCCCTGCAAGGTTGTTGTACGTCAACAGCATGCCTTCAAAATGTTGGTCCAAACATTCTGGTATAATCTGGGTTGTGTTCATTAGGCACCAAACAGAAGCAATCGGGATGAAACAGGGAGGGAGGGACCATTTACATTTTCTATAGAATGTTTTAAACATTTGCGAGCCCTAATGAACACAACCCTGGTATGAATATAACCATGGATCCTGTAGAAGGGAAGGACACAGAACACATCAGGGACGAAGAATCTCTCCTACAGATGTGTTATGTCGAGTGGCCAGCTGAGAGGGAACCAGTTGCACTTCACCATCTCACATTCAACTACTCAGTCTAATGAAGTCACACCCTTAGCCAGCTTAGCCAAAGCACAGGCATTGACTTGGGGAGCCAATGCAACTCTTCAGGTCTCTGGCAATGGTTACTCGTCATCACACATGCACCGAACCATCTCTGTAACCTTAAGTGTGTAACAGATGTCTTCACTAGTACAGAGTACCTACTTTTAATATACTGTAAGTTGCTCTTTGAGTGTCCTGAAAGACATTTGCCAAATTACATGTATTATTAAGTGTTATGGGGCCAGCCGTTAAAAGCTGTTCTGGTTAAATGTGAGTGTATTCCAAGTGGTCCATACCAAGGAGGACTGGTTTCTCCTTCTGCCAGTGGCCCTTCTGGAAGGCAGTCACAGCCTGCTCCTTGATCAGCTCTCCATCCACATAGGGCCCCCAGATCTCAAAGATCTCCAGGAACCTGAAGGGATTCACCACTTTGGAACCTGAGACAGAGAGAGAAGAGGAAGAAAGAGAGAGTCAGAGAGAACAACAATTAGCTACTTACCAAAATACACCCTGCAAATATACATAAAATGACTCCACTCAAAATGCTAAACAACTAGCTCTGTAATTAAACACACTTAAGCAACTCTGAGATGTTGATTTGGTCATGAATAAGGGCCAACTTAGATAGGTAGAGGGTCAACATTTGTTGTGTCCCAAATTGTTCCTTACTTTGACCCAAGCCCTATGGGGACAGGGGTCCATTTGGGTCACAACTCGGTCTAAAAACGGTCAGTCAGAGACAGACAGATAGACAGAGACACAGAAGTAGACTGGTCTCCTACTTGACTTCATCTCGGCAGCGAGGACAGCCTGAGGACTGAGGGACAGCAGGCACACGAGGTCACTCACAGAGCAGTTGGCCTGTCTGGCAAAGTCCCTCCCCAGCTTCAGGGCATCATGTCTGGAACAAAGAAAACAGACCACAGATAGTCTCTTTCTGCTCAATGGGAACATTAGGTAGTGCCACATCTCTTCCAGGAGAGTAAGGACAGCTGGTGAAGGAATGACTGTTTTACTAGGACATGGACTGGAACTTAAAAAGGTACCTCGTCTTCTTGGATGCATTAGCATGTCTAAACTGTAACCCTGAGGGGAGAAATAACATTGAATTTAATGGATTGAATTCAATTTTATTGAATTAATCCCATTTATTCCCTGTAGCTTGTCAGGCCATATAACAAAACACTTATCAGGAAGGTCGGCGATTCACTTTTGTAGTCAATTTCACATATGGCAAGGATTACTCATTCAAAATGTGGGAAGGATAAGTTGATCTATATAGATGAAGCAAAGTGAGGGTCTCCTTCTTTAAACCTGAAATCCTGAATGGTGAAACCGCCACGTCTGTTTGGGATATTATAACAACGAAGAAGTTACTGGAAACAATGAACACTGTATTTTTCACTTTGCCATCATCACACGTGCGATAGAACAGTAGAATACGTACTGACATTTATTTTGTTGCGTTGCACGACGCTCAGCTTCGTCAACAAAAACAACCGCGGCAGTGGGGCGGACAGTGGCACCGTTTCCACTACGGCAGATTTCATCTTTTAAGGAGTTAGCGATCAAAACCACCAGCTGAGTCATGTGTACATTCGGCCAACGGAAGGAAACGGACTGAAACAGGAAGATAAATGTGGATCTGTCCAATGAGAAATGCTTGTTTTTGCTGCAGTGTGCCCTAATGAACACTACCCAGATGTTAGGAGTTAGAGGTCACCGACCTGGTCTTGAGAGGGATGGAGAAGGGTAGGCTCTGGAACACAGCCTGTTTGAACAGGGGCTTACTGCTCTGGACCATCAGATGGAGGCTCACTGACTGGGCTCCTGCACTCTCCCCAAATATGGTCACCTGTTTAGGATGTTAATGAGCCATAATCAGGTTTGTGTTGTATATCCACAGACAGACAATAACAACGTACACAAACACATAATCCTGATGGTTTTATGCCTCATTTAGATATAACGCAGGATGATAAAGCTGTTTCTCTTTGTTTGATGGAGTTGGGATACAGAACTGAAATGCTTTCAACATCACTTTTACTGAAACAACTAGCGTGTGATACTAGCTGTTTCTCTTTCTGCATGATCCAACGAATGTGTTTGTGTTGGGTCTGCAGTAGGACACAACTAGGGCTTTTTTTATTGAAAGTTCCTGGGATTTTGCAACTCTGCAGCATAGCCCAATCTCCAGACAGCATCTTTCCCCACTCGATAACCTGCAACTCTACTCTGCAGCATAGCCCCATCTCCAGACAGCATCTTTCCCCACTCGATAACCTGCAACTCTACTCTGCAGCATAGCCCCATCTCCAGACAGCATCTTTCCCCACTCGATAACCTGCAACCCCACTCTGCAGCATAGCCCCATCTCCAGACAGCATCTTTCCCCACTCGATAACCACTCAGAGAAATGTCATCAGGGCTGGAGGAGCTCTTCGCTGTGCCTCACAGAGGCTGTTATTCTCCCAGTGGTGTGGCCTCACTACAAATCAGTCACGACAGCACCACGGGATATATAGAGGTCATTCAACAACAACCACTGCTGAAATACAACCAACAAGGTATTTCTATACATGGTCAGAATGTGAATATCTAGGTCAGTGTATCTGGAGTTTCCTGACCAGAGTTGGGATCAATTTCATTTCACTTCAGTCCATTCAGGAAGTAGACAGAAATTCAAATTCACTGTTCAATGACAACAATTGGAATTTAAATGTACATTTACTTCCCGAATTGACTGAATTTAAATGGAATTGACCCCAACCCTGCACCTGAGCCCCAACCCTGCACCTGAGCCCCAACCCTGCACCTGAGCCCCAACCCTGCACCTGACCCCCAACCCTGCACCTGACCCCCAACCCTGCACCTGACCCCCAACCCTGCACAAAAAGAAGTGACCCCCAACTCTACACCTGATCCCAAACTCTGGACAAAAAAGAAGTGACCCCCAACTCTGCACCAAAACAAAAAGAGGAGTTTAAGTCCGTTGAGATTATCAAGGACTTGAGGTGGTGGAAGAAAATCAGATGTCATTTTGTCTGACTGTGTGACTGTGGATCATTAGGTGTTAAATAGATAAAAAAACAGACATAAACAGGCAGGGACTACGTGGGCTAGTCTAAGAAACACTCAAATTCGTTTTCCATTGCGAAACCTTTGTAAATATTTTCCCTTGCCTGCTCTAATGAACACAACCCAGGATAAGGTGTACGTGCTTGCCTTGCTGGGGTCGCCTCCGAACAGAGCAATGTTTTGTTGAACCCAGAGAAGAGCAACCTGCTGATCCAGGATCCCATAATTCCCAGTTGCTGAGGTTTTGGGGTCTTTTCCCGAGACGAGGAAACCAAACGCCCCTGCAATGATACAGCAAGTTCCTTGGACCATGAAAAACTATACACAAAACAACACACTTCTTAGAGGAGACTGGTGGGCAGAGATATAGGAGGACTGGCTAATCATAACATCTGAAGTGGAATTGATGGAACGGATTCAAACACATCAACACATGGCGTTTTGATATGGTTCTATTTATGCCATTCCAGCCATTACAATTAACCCATCCTCCCATCTCTGCCCTCTAGCCTCGTCTGACAGCCACAAAGATAATTGCATTTTCTCAATGGTCTCACATACCCACATTGATCAGGCCACCACAGGGTCGCAACTCGCTACACCCACCAAATGGTATTTATTGAGGAGAGGATGGTAGAAGTCCACTTGAGAAAAGTATATTACATATACAGCAAGCGAAATCAGACAAGCTCTCTGTTCAGAAATGTTTGAAATCACCATCCTAGTTTTGGGACTGTGTAGGATAATGTAATCAGCAAACACACTAATGAATCACAAGCTCTCTGTTCAGAAATGTTTGAAATCACCATCATAGTTTTGGGACTGTGTAGGATAATGTAATCAGCAAACACACTAATGAATCATAAGGTCTCTGGACGGTCTCTGCCCTGTTCCAGGTCTCTTATGAAAAAAACGATTTGATCTCATGAAAACTAGCCTGGATAACTAGATAAAGGTTGTATAGTGAAGAGGTGTAGGGTGACGTTCCCTTGAAATACGGACCCTGGTCAGTTTGGCATTTTCCCCACTAATGGTTAAGGTTAGGTTTAGGGAAACTGATCCTCGATATGTACCTAGAGAAACTCCACCCTGGAGCTAAAGAACACCTGTCTTACCTAGCCGATACGCCATGCTCACCACCACAGTGTGAGTGAAGTTACTGATGAACCTCCCATCGTACAGGGGCTTGGAGGCTGAGCCAGCAATGAAATCTCCCCCGTGGATCCACACCATCACTGGCAGGGTTGTCAGTAAAGGGGAACTGAAGTTCACATCCAGAGGTACAAATATGTTGAGGTAGAGGCAGTTCTCACTCACCTATGGGAAGACATTTCATTTCAGAAACCAAATATTCACATTTCAGACACCAAATATTCACATTTCAGACACCATTTCACACGCCAAATAAAATACTCACATTATTGATGATTCAAAGACATTCCTGGATGTTATCGGGAGATTATTCAGGACTTTGTTAATTTCATGTTTCACTGGCAACACATGACATACACATACATTGTGCTAAATCATAACATAATTATCGAGCCCAACTGTGTTAGTCCCCTACCTTCTGAGGGCACTTGTCAGATATGGGGCCACTGCAGCCTTGCATACACGCGTTCCTTGGGTACGTGGCATCGTGGACCCCCGGCCACGGGGTGACCGGTCTGGGGGGGCTTCCAGCGGTGCGTGGCCACAGGTGGGTCCGCGTACGGGATCCCATAAAATATGTGGGACTTTTCCACTGTGAGTCCCTTGATCAACCCATTGTTGGTCAACACTATGGGGCCATAGTCAGGAATATCAGGGATGGTCGTCCCGGTGTTGAGTGTATTCTGGATGACTGGTTCCTCATCAGTCCAGATGGGAATGGAATCCTCTGGATCTCCAAGCTCCTCCAGTGAGTTTGTTTCAAAGCGAAGGTCTCTGTTGATAGCCAGAGGCTGATCCCTGACCAGTAGTCCAGAGGAAGAAATCCTTCTAATAAACTCTGTAAGGTCGATCTCATTCTCAAACATTGCCTCCTCTGCAAAAGACAGCGCAAAGACCAGTGAGCAAAGCAGCAAGAAACAGTGACAGCTCTCCATCTTTCCTGAATGAATTATTAGAAAGTATTAGCCAGGGTCTCTCAGTCAGGTCAGATCATTCTCCAGTTGCGTCCTAGCTGGGGCAGAAAATTGAAGCCTAAACTCCTACACAGATGAATAAGGGGGAAATGCTTATTCCTTTTCAGGCTTTCCTTTCATACCATATTTGGTAAGGAGAGGAAGTCCAGTGGCAGGTCAGAGGGACTATATCAATCAAGACAAAGACAAAGAGAGTAGGCGTTCCCTAACAGAAATATGCAAATGAACACTAATATGCACCAATAATATATTTCTAGTTCGCACTTGGCTCTGCCCACCTGCTTGATTGAGTGTTCACAGTGTGAAAATGATTCCCATGTAAAAGCCCCATGTGAACGATCTTGGGTTTAACAATAAGAATCTTTGGTTCTTACAGTGGCCTGTGTGGATACTCGTGACACTAATTTGGCCAATTGGAGAATCATGGACAGTTCTCAGACAGAACTTCCCTTGTCAGACAACTGTGGATTAGGACTCATGACTGATATACTTGGGATAGCCAGGACCATGTGATGCACTTCCAGTAATGGGAGGCAGGTGGTCTTTGCTTTACCTAACGAGATAATAGGTTCCCATGATGTGAAGCTCAGCTCATTCTTGGGTGGTCACAATATTGCTCTGTGTGACGTTTCCCCTAGATACAGATCTAGGATCAGATTCCCCTCCCCCCAATCCATGTCTGTCACATTAGTTAAACATCATAATATATGATATTGTGCAAACAATTTGTGATCAAACCTGCACCAAGACAGTGGGCCCAATCAGATTGACCTGCACCTGTTAGTCATTATTAGTCGATGACGTCAGGTCAGTCGTTTGTTTTCGTCAACTCAATCACGCTTACTCTTACCTGAGTGAAAAATAACAGCCGCAAGAAACATGTAGGCTAAACATATACTTAATTTCGTTCTTGTATTATTAATTTAATGGTGAATTAAGGTGGCCATGATTATTGATAAAGAACACCGACTTTCCTTTTGCAGGACCTGTTTCGCGTTTCCATGTATATTGTTCATTCTTGTACCTCACACGATATCTCTCGGTAAGTAGCCTTTATACTGCGTGGCTATGCTGTTTCCACATCAATTATGAGTTACACACAAACATATATTTAGGTTCATTTCCTCCCGGGACGCGGGGTTTGGTTGATTTTTCATGAGTTAGTTGTGGCATGTAACGTTAGATTCTTACAATCTGCAGGAAGCTGCAGTAGTTTTACTTTCTCCATATGTTGGAAAATCAGCAACAATTCCTTGTTTGGCAGGTAAATAAGTCCAGTATTTCATAAACACATAATCATGCCAAACTTCTGAACCATGCACTTGGCACTAACTTACACCTATGTGTCTTGTTCACTTTGATTCTCTACAGTTGGCCAGAAGGCCATTTATGGTTGAACACCACCAAATTGAAATCCATTTGGAGTGAGGACACATTTTCATCTTTGACAGTTGCCACTACTGTGGAACACAAATTGACTCTTCATTATGGTGTCATGGTTCGGAAGTGGATATTCTCCATCTTCCCAGGTAAGTATAGGTCTTCCACACTTCCACTCATTGACTTTATTGAAGTACAAACACTGTCCTGTATCCATTGATCTAAACAAATTAGGCAATATTTTAGTTCTGGGATTCTGAGATTACCATTGGTGTTCATTAGATACAGTATATATATATTTTTTTCTTCACTTGAAGGTTCACATTCCATTGAGTTCAGAAGTATACATAAACCTGACCAACAGCCCATCAATAGCACTCTGGTGGGTAGACCTGTAATATAAGTGATGACATTCTCCTCTTATCTGGTGTCACCATAATGTCCCTTTTGAATGAAAGATTCATGTTTGTCCATTCTCATGTTATTGCTCTTAGGAAGCCCTGGAGTTGTTCTCCACCAATGAGGTGTTTGCGTGTGAAAACAGCACTCTGTACCTCTATCAGGACCCAAACTTCATCCTCATGCTTGGTAACGTTGTTACGTCTTTGTTCGAGAGAGAGGGGGACCGAGAGAGTCACAAAGGGAGAGGGATAAATAAATGGAGGGAGGGAGATGGAAGGAGAGAGATGAAGGTAGGTAGATGGAAACAGATGGATTGTCAGAAAGGCAGACAGACATGAGACTCAAGGGAGTGAGAGCAAAAGTGAAATCAAGATGGAGACAGAATTCGGGTGATCTGGGAATCTGCCCACTATACCACTGGTGTGCAGGTCATAAATGTAGTCATCACTCCCATCTCTCCTAGGTCACACTGTGCGCTACCCCTTGAAGCTGGAGTCCAGGAGTACCTCCATGTTATTGGTGTCCTGGAAAGAGAAGATGCAGCCCCCGGCTGCCCCTGTCCCCGTCCACTCTGTGTCCCTATACCACTCTGAGATGAAGGCCTACGCTGCCCTTAGTGTGGACAGTACCCACTCTAACCACTACCGCTTCACAGCCCTGGAATCCTGCAGTTCCTATGCTGCCTGTGTGGAGGTGGCAGGCAGCCACTCGCTTACCTGTCTCTCCACTATCACAGGTACAGTTGGGGTGTATTCATTAGTGCATAATGTAGCAAAACTAATACACTAGTTCCTAGTGAATACACTCTTGGTAGCTCTAGTCGTTGTCACCCTGTGTAATCGCACCAATCTTAGAGGTTCAAACTCTTATTTACAGGCCTTTTTGATGATATAAAAGAATAAAGTATAGATTTTTGAGGAATATAACTTATGTCCTGTCCCATGAGCTCGGTACTGATATGAGCAGCACTGTGTTGTATTGATATTTATGAAGTAATTACTTTGTTACATATTGCTGTATAATTGCTATTCATATCCAGACCCAGAAGTCCCCAGACATTTCCAGGTGACGACGTGGAACAGCAGCAGTGTCACAGTGTCCTGGGACTGTCCCGACAACCGCAAGTTCTCCTTCTTCCTTGTCACGGTCCTCTACCTCAATGGCACCAACCATGTCCTGGAGGAGAGGTCCTTCAGGCACACACTGGACACCTTTGTGTTCTCTCAATCTGACCTGCCGCCCTGTAGCAGGGTGAAGTTTGGCCTGCAGACGGTGTGCCAGGCGGGCACGGAGGCTCGCCACAGCAGAATGGTCCTCATCAAAGGGAATACTGGTAAGATCCACCGAGTTGATGCTATGCTAGGCTGTGTGTCAATAGCCTTAAGTTTCATCCCCTCGTCTCCTTCCCTTTTATATGCGCAAATCTGAGGTAGGACGGGGTGTTCTGAGGAGGTAGGACGGGGTGTTCTGAGGAGGTAGGACGGGGTGTTCTGAGGTAGGACGGGGTGTTCTGAGGTAGGACGGGGTGTTCTGAGGTAGGACGGGGTGTTCTGAGGTAGGACGGGGTGTTCTGAGGAGGTAGGACGGGGTGTTCTGAGGAGGTAGGACGGGGTGTTCTGAGGAGGTAGGGGGTGTTCTGAGGAGGTAGGACGGGGTGTTCTGAGGAGGTAGGGGGTGTTCTGAGGAGGTAGGACGGGGTGTTCTGAGGAGGTAGGACGGGGTGTTCTGAGGAGGTAGGAGGGGGTGTTCTGAGGAGGTAGGACGGGGTGTTCTGAGGAGGTAGGACGGGGTGTTCTGAGGAGGTAGGACGGGGTGTTCTGAGGAGGTAGGACGGGGTGTTCTGAGGAGGTAGGACGGGGTGTTCTGAGGAGGTAGGACGGGGTGTTCTGAGGAGGTAGGACGGGGTGTTCTGAGGAGGTAGGACGGGGTGTTCTGAGGAGGTAGGACGGGGTGTTCTGAGGTAGGGACGGGGTGGAGGTAGGACGGGGTGTTCTGAGGAGGTAGGACGGGGTGTTCGGACGGGGTGTTCTGAGGAGGTAGGACGGGGTGTTCTGAGGAGGTAGGACGGGGTGTTCTGAGGAGGTAGGACGGGGTGTTCTGAGGAGGTAGGACGGGGTGTTCTGAGGAGGTAGGACGGGGTGTTCTGAGGAGGTAGGACGGGGTGTTCTGAGGAGGTAGGACGGGGTGTTCTGAGGAGGTAGGGGGTGTTCTGAGGAGGTAGGACGGGGTGTTCTGAGGAGGTAGGACGGGGGTGTTCTGAGGAGGTAGGACGGGGTGTTCTGAGGAGGTAGGACGGGGTGTTCTGTAGGACGGGGTGGAGGTAGGACGGGGTGTTCTGACGGGGTGTTCTGAGGTAGGACGGGGTGTTCTGAGGAGGTAGGGGTGTTCTGAGGAGGTAGGACGGGGTGTTCTGAGGGGTGTTCTGAGGAGGTAGGACGGGGTGTTCTGAGGAGGTAGGACGGGGTGTTCTGAGGAGGTAGGACGGGGTGTTCGGGGTGTTCTGAGGAGGTAGGACGGGGTGTTCTGAGGAGGTAGGACGGGGTGTTCTGAGGGGGTGTTCTGAGGAGGTAGGACGGGGTGTTCTGAGGAGGGAGGACGGGGTGTTCTGAGGAGGTAGGACGGGGTGTTCTGAGGAGGTAGGACGGGGTGTTTTCACCTATTCTAACAGAGTTCTCTGATCACTGCAAATGAGTGGAAGGAGAAAAGAGGAAATTACTTCTATTGACATGCAGCCAAAGTAAACCCATAACATCTGTTCATCCAAATGAGTGGAAGGAGAAAAAGGCACTGTTTTTAAACCCATAACATCTGTTCATCCAAGGCACTGTTTTTACACAGTCTTGAATTGCCTTTCTCCTACTTTGCTTACTATCGGCCCTCTCTTTAGTCCACTCAGAAATCAAGAACCTGTGGCAGACCTCCTCGGGGCCGGACAACTACACCCTGAGCTGGGTGGTGAGGAACACTTCTTCTATCTCCATGTTCAGGATCTACCACCAGGGGGTGCTCCACTACACCACCCTGCTCACCAGCCACACGGTGGCCAGCCTTCTGCCCTGCAGCCAGTACTTGGCTAGAGTAGAGGCACTGTGTGGGGACAGCGTGGTCATGAGCGCCAAGACCGTACTCGCTCGCACAGGTAAACTGGCGCCAAACTGGGCTCATGTTGAGCGGTTGCGTGATCGATGTTTGGGCAGCTCATGTCTATTTTTGACTAGGTTAGAGATTAATTTAGGGGGGATTGAATGGATAAAATGAATAACGATAACCTGATGATTTAATCAGCTTGATTTGTGATTAAATAAAGTGCGATCACATGCTTTTATGTACATGCTTTTGTTCCAATCCAACACCTGATTCAAGTGATTGATGATGAGTTCAGTAGACCGTATGTATGGCAGCAGTACTGGGCTGGAACACAAACCTGCCCACCCTGTAGAGACTACAGGACCAGTATTTAATACCACTACAGTATTGCAGACCTGTATCTGCTATGTTGGGCGGGTCTTTGCTTTCTCCTCTCTGCTCAGGGGTGATGTTTCCCCTAGGTACAGATCTAGGATCACATTCCCTTCCCCCAATAATTTTTTTTGTGTGAATTTTTACTCTTTCTCCCCAATTTCGTGGTATCCAATTGTTTTTTTAGTAGCTACTATCTTGGGTCAACTGCACCCTACCCCATTCTTCTCTTTCCTAGGACCCAGAGGTGTTTCAGAACTGCGCTACCGTCCTGAGGACTCTACAGCGCTGTGGATTGGTGGGACCGGACAGGGCGTGGCCTTTCAGTACCAGCTGTCTTATGACAATGGCTCGATCATCCAGCAAGGCCGGCTGATGGAGCCTTTTCTCCCCCTCCTGGGGCTCATTGAGGGTGCGCTCTATGCCCTGGACGTATGGGAAGAGTGTGACGGCGAGTGGAGCGCCGAACCGGCCCTGGTGTGTTTCGATGGAGTCAACGTTTCCGTCAACGCCCTCGTGCTGCCGGTGGCGTCCACCCTGAGGCCGAATGAAGACCAAGGTTGGTGTCATCTGGGCTGTGTTCAGTAGGGCACAACGTTGTGGAATTAGCATATATACAGTACCACTCAAAGGTTGGGACACACCTACTCATTCAAGGGTTTTTCTTTATTTTTACAATTTTCTACATTGTAGAATAATAAAGACATCAAAACTATGAAATGACACATGGAATTATGTAGTAACCAAAAAGTGTTAAACAAAATATATTTTCTATTCTTCAATGTAGCCACCCTTTGCCTTAATGACAGCTTTGCACTCTTTGCATTCTCTCAACCAACTTCATGAGGTAGTCACATTGGAATGCTTTTCCAACAGTCTTCATACATATGCTGAGCACTTGTTGGCTGCTTTTCCTTCACTCTGCGGTCCAATTATCCCAAACCACCTAATTTGGGTTATGGTCAGTGATTGTGGACCCAGGTCATCTGATGCAGCACTCCACCACGCTCCTTCTTGGTCAAATAGCCCTTATGTAGGTGTTTTGGGTCATTGCCCTGTTGAAAAACAAATGATAGTCCCACTAAGCGCAAACCAGATGGCTACCACAGCATTCTGCAGTGATACACCTTCCCATGCTGGTTAAGTGTGCCTTGAATTCTAAATAAATAAATAAGTGTCACCAGCAAAGCACCATCACACCACCTACATGCTTCACCTAGTCTGCCTCTCACAAAGACACGGCGGTTGGAACCAAAAATCTTGGATTTGGACTCATCAGAAGCAAGGACAGATTTGCACCAGTTTAATGTCCATTGCTTGTGTTTCTTGGCCCATGCAAGTCTCTTCTTATTATTGGTGTCCTTTAGTAGTGGTTTCTTTGTAGCAATTCAACCATGAAGGCATGATTCACGCAATCTCCTCTGAACAGTTGATGTCTGTTACTTGAACTCTGAAGCATTTATTTGGGATGCAATTTCTGAGGCTGGTAACTATAATGAACTTATCCTCTGCAGCAGAGAACTCTAGGTATTCCTCTCCTGTGGCGGTCCTCGTGAGAGCTAGTTTCATCATAGCACTTGACGGTTTTTGCGACTGCACTTGAAGAAACTTTCAAAGTTCTTCACATTTTCTGTAATGATTGACCTTCATGTCTTAAAGTAATGATGTGCTGTCATTTGAGCTGTTCTTGACATAGTATGGACTTGGTCTTTTACCAAATAGGGCTGTCTATACCAACCCTACACTGTCACGACACAAATGATTGGCTCAAACGCATTAAGAAATTTCACTTAAGGCACACCTGTTAATTGATATGCATTCCAGGTGACAACTTCATGAAGCTGGTTGAGAGAATGCCAATAGTGTGTAAAGCTGTCAAGGCAAAGGGTGGCTACTTTGAATAATCTCAAATATATGTTGACATGTTTAACACTTGTTTGGTTACTACATGATTCCAGATGTGTTATTTCATAGTTCTGATGTCATCACTATTATAAAATGTAGAAAATAGTAAAAATAAAGAATAACCCTTGAATGAGTAGGTGTGTCCAAACCTTTGACTGGTATTGTATAGGCATGTGCAAACGTGCCTCTGCGTAGAGTAAGGAAGCACATAATCTCTATTCACGTCATTTTGATCGCGTGTTCATGACGTTTGTCTACTGAACGTACGCCAGATGTTTATATTGTGGGGTGGGTTTAGGAGGGGTAGAAATGGATGTTTATATTGTGGGGTGGGTTTAGGAGAGGTAGAAATGGATGTTTATATTGTGGGGTGGGTTTAGGAGAGGTAGAAATGGATGTTTATATTGTGGGGTGGGTTTAGGAGAGGTAGAAATGGATGTTTATATTGTTGGGTGGGTTTAGGAGAGGTAGAAATGGATGTTTATATTGTTGGGTGGGTTTAGGAGAGGTAGAAATGGATGTTTATATTGTTGGGTGGGTTTAGCAGAGGAAGAAATGGATGTTTATATTGTTGGGTGGGTTTAGGAGAGGTAGAAATGGATGTTTATATTGTTGGGTGGGTTTAGGAGAGGTAGAAATTGATGTGGCAGGAACATATTTGCTTTTCTACATGCACTTGATATGATCAGTTGAAGCGTTTTCTTTAAACGAGTGCTTTGTTGTCTTCTCGTGCATTTTTATGCTATTACTTATGAAATTAAACTGCTTTGGCTTATATACTCAGACATTCCATATACACAATTTTTATGGCTTTGTTTCGCTGTAGGGTTGATGTTTTGTTTTCTCAGTTCTAGCCTTTATTGTGCCTTGGTTAATGGTGTTGGACCCAAAGACTGAGCCCTGGGCTGAGCTGAAGCGCATCTACGAAAAACTAGTGAGTGTCTTTGGGCACCAAATGGAATAAAACTGACTGAAACCGAGAGGGACTACTTGGACTTGACAAACGTTAATTTAAATTTTTTGTAATATGTTGAAGTTTTCTGTCGTGTGGTCTTATGAACAGTACCCTGGCCTCCCTCTCACTGACATTTACTCATGCCCATAGCTGGAGGAGCTTTTAAAAGAGTACCCAATTAAGACCAGGGTGGAGTTGGTTGCATTCAAGGAGCTGGAAGGCGAATCCAAAACTAAGATTACCTTTCAAGGCTTTGACGCTTCCATAACCGACGTAGACTTACCGCTACCACCTGCCGAGCAGCTGGACCATATCCAGTCCCTCCAGCCGCCCAATATCACAGTCAAGGACGGGATCATCTACTGGGATGGTAAGAGAACCACCAACAGCATCACATGGAGTATTGTCACATTTCTTTTAACATTTCATGTCTTTTAAACTTGTGTGATGCGTTCAAACTATTAGTCTTGCTTACCTAGGCGGTTACTTGTCCCAAATGTGGGGTTTGTAATGTTGCTTGGCACACTATCACTGAAATAATGGAACCTCTGTGCATTACACAGAATGCTGCTGCTGTTTTTTTATGGTCCATGGTCAGCTTCCCCTCTCCCAATTCTAACCTTAACCATTAGTGGGGGAAATGAGAAACTGACCCAAAAGCAGCGCCTAGGGGTAACTTTACCCTCCCTTTTGGACAGACCCAGATGAGTGTGCGACGCCTGACCTGAACAGGTGTGACGCCAACTCTTTTTGTGTCAACACTCTGAACTCCTACACCTGTGTGTGTCAACATGGCTTCTATGACGTCGGGCCTGCCTTCGTTCCCCCTCCTACCCCTGCCTCACATCCAGTCTGTTATGGTCAGTTAGCTTCTTGTTATCGTGCAATATGTCTGGTGTACTTTTTTTTTTTTTTTTTGTATTCAATACTACACCACCCCTGTTTACTGATGGGTCATGTTCAATAGGGCACACAACGGAAAATGTTTTGTTTTAAACGTGTTGCAATGGAAAACAAGCATTTTTATTGAAGTTCAGGAAGTCCCTCCTTGTTTCAGTCTGGTTTCTTCCGTTCTGTGCCTAATGAATACAACGCTGATTCCTTTTGGGGGTAAAGAAAGTTAATTAATTCCAACAGAAAAAGGGATGTTCACCCAGTGCCTGACGAGATCGATGGCCGGAGGTATCGCCAAAGCCTTCCTGATTGGCTACTTCGGTGGCGACGTGACGGTTGTCTTGAATGAAGGCCGTTGCACCATGGAGGAGAGCGATACGCTCTACCACTTCCACGTGTTGCGCAAACCCTCGCAGTGTGGAACGATACGGCTGGTGAGTGACCATGCATTCAGATATGCAAAGGGATTATAATGGAATCTATACAACCGGTCACACTGGATACCTGCCAAGCACTACTGTAATGTAATTATGCCATTGTGCACAGCACTGCGGATGAAATGGGATTGTATGTTTGTGCATGCGTATGCTTGTGCGAATGTGTCTGTGTTTACATGCTTGTGTGTGTCCAGGTGAACAGAACACACATCGAGTTCCGGAACACTCTGACAGTGACCTTGAGCAGAGAGAGGACCATCACACGAAGAGATCTCAAGGTTATCTGGAAGTGCATCTACCCCCGGAACTATGTCCGCAACACCCAGATAAATGTAGATCTGGAGTGGTAAGAAAAGATAGATCGGAGTAATTCTGGGGCCAGGAGATGTTACTGATTATGTGACCTACAATGAAAAACTGGTCCTGTAGCCTGGCAAGGCTTGCAAATGGAGGGAATATTACCGGTACCTTTTGAAATGTACAAGTAATCTTTTGATTCATACAATGGATCAGAATCATGAAACTGTGTTTTGACCAATCCCCTCTACCCCCTCCAGGATCACGTCCCACTCTGTGGTGGAGTACAACTCCTCCCATCAGCTGGGGCTGGCCATGACCATGTACAGCGACAACTCCTTCTCCTACGGCTATAGAGACTCAATCGCCCTCCACCTCAGCGATGTACTCTTCTTCGAGGTGGCCCTCCTGACAAACAACACGTTTGCCTCTGAGGTCCTGCTAGAAGTGATTTCCTGCTGGGCCACAGAGAGCCCGGATCCACAGGACGAAACCAAGGGCTTCTTTCTCCTAGATGGGTGGGTTACTGTCCTGGGTCATATTCATTTGTGCACACAAAAAACAAGAGTTTGTTATTGGAGAAGTTCAGGTAGCCTCGCCTGTTTTAGTCAATTTTCTTCTGTTTGATTTCTAGTGAATATGACCCTGGTGTGAAATATGGTATTCTAAACTCTGGGCTGCATTCAATCGAGCAATATAACATGTAATGTAGAGGCATTATGTGATGGGGGGCATAGGTTATTAGAGTATAGGGTTCTTTTGTTGAGGTATAAAACATTATTTGTTTTTGGACAAGATAGTACCTCCATGTTTTCAAACATTATCTTCTGTTTCAAACCTACTGGGCAATACCCTGGATTTTCAAGACTTCAAAAAAACAATCAGTTTGCATCATTCCCTATTCTCTTGTCCTCAGCTGCCCTGTTGACAGCACCTTCCATTGGCTCTCTGTGAACGGTGTGTCACAGAGGAGCAGATTCTCCATTCAGATGTTCACTATGCCCAAGGAGTTACCCATCTACATGCACTGCCTGGCCCGGATATGCAGTCACGATGAGGACTGTACTACGGTACATTTCTTAACAAGTTCAAGTCTATTTGCCATTATAAATATATTAAATCTTAGTAGATAAAGTTGTTCAATTTAAAAATGGTAAGAATGATTAGGACATGTATTAGACCTTACAAATAAGTTATAGAGCAGTCATTTTAATTGAAAGTAAGTCTAAGAAGTGGTAGATCTTTCTATATGAGCTATTTCTATGCTTTCCATTCATAAGTTCAGTTTTTGTCTAGTTTTTGAACACCAGCTTCCAAAGGCTGAAAAATAAAATATTTTTGGTTGTGGAAAATATATTTCACAGCGGTTTAGATGGTATAATGATTATTACACTAACTTGTTTCGTCACAAACTGAAATAAGGCAAACATAGCATTTTAGCAACCAGGAAATGGTGGTCATTTCTGCATAGTGCATCTTTTTAAGCTGATATTCACCTTTGCTCAACAAACATCTGTATTGATCGGACAAACAGCACACTTATTAGTAATGACTTGGTCATTATTTTTTAAAACCCATTTTCCTATGATTCTCTGTAGAACTGTACCACCCAGAGACTTTCAAAGAGATCAACAGCTAGATGGGATCCATACATCAATGTAGCTGTGGTCGTGTCTGCAGGACCACTGATGGTCACCCCCGAGGAGGCACCAGAGACCAAACTCTCCAACTGTGAGTTGCTGTGATGTGAAACGTTTTGAGCGTTGCCGATATCGTTTTAATCTATACATTTATTTCTGAAACGTTCTTGAACAGGCCTGTGGTACCTGGGGATGCTCCAAATGATGTCTTGGATACTAATCCAGTTTGTAACAGTGATATGTGAATGCTTCCATGCAGCTGTTACACCTTAACTCGTGTAAAGCACCAGCAGCAATTTTTCAACAAACTGTTACATGGCAATACTTCCATAATTGGAACTTACCGGTGTCTTCTCAACTGCCGTCGTGGAGCGTTGGAACTTAGAAAATGCTCCGTTTTATGAAATGAAATGCATTATTGCTCAATGAGGTGATCTTAACAATGTGTACGCCACCATATTGTCTGTTTCCGATCTTCCAGATCGATCGAGACACTTAGGTGTCCACGTCAAAGTGTTCCATGTCATGACCGCAACTCAGAAATCAAGTGTCAATTTTTTTTCTTCATATTTATTTAACAAGGTAGGCCAGTTGAGAACAAGTTCTCATTTACAACTGCGACCTGGCCAAGATAAAGCAAAGCAGTGCGACACAAACAAGTTTTTATTCCATGTGTAAAACGTACAGTCAATCACACAATAGAAAAAGTCTATATACAGTGTGTGCAAATGGCGTAAGGCAATAAATAGGCCATAGTAGCGACGTAATTACAATTTAGCAAATTAACACTGGAGTGATGGATGTGCAGATGATGATGCGCAAGTAGAAATACTGGTGTGCAAAGGAGCAAAAAAAGTAAATAAAAACAATATGGGGGTAAGGTAGGTAGTTGGATGGGCTTTTTACAGATGGTCTGTGTACAGCTGCAGCGATCGGTAAGCTGCTCGGATAGCTGATGCTTAAAGTTAGTGAGGGAGACATGTCTCCAACTTCAGCGATATTTGCAGTTCGTTCCAGTCATTGGCAGCAGAGAACTAGAAGGAAATGTGGCCAAAGGTGTTGGCTTTGGGGATGACCAGTGAGATATACCTGCTGGAGCGTGTGCTACGGGTGGGTGTTATGGTGACCTGTGCGCTGAGAAGGAGGAGCTTTACCTAGCAAAGACTTATAGATGACCTGGAGCCAGTGGGTCTAGTGACGAATATGTTGCGATTAAAAAAATGGCTGCCTCTGCCTTAGGCTAGCTTAAGGTGTGACGGCTGTATGGAAGCATACACATCACCCTTACAGAGTGCAGCTATAATTCTATGTGTCTGTTTCCTTGCAGGGGATGAGGCTTTGACAATGATCTACGTCGTGGGAGGAACCATGGGCGTCTTGATGTTGACGATGCTTGGTGTGAGCGCAACAAAGGCTATAATGAATTATTATGAGAGAGCAAGGCCTCAATAAAATCATGGAACCACATCTCCTTTTCCTCTTTTGTCCTGAGTATTATCAGGGATTCATTCAATATGTTTTGTACAGATGTCTTCACTAAGTAAATATTGCCCAAATGAACGATTAACATTAAATGCCACCAGTAGGTGTACGGTGGCTTCTAATGCTATTGGTGGTAGGCTACCTCAGTCGACAAATTGTGACGGGCACACCCAAACCACTTGCCAATATATCAAATGACTTAACTACACTGAACCAAAATATAAATGCAACATGTAAAGTGTTGGTTTCATGAGGAGAAAAAAAAAATCACAAATAGTCCATATACACACAGCTTATTTCTCTCCAATGCTGTGTACAAATGTATGTCCCTGTTAGTGAGCATTTCTCCATTGCCAAGATAATTCATCCACCTGAATGGTGTGGTCGTGGAAAAAGTACCTAATTGTCAAACTTGAGTTTTTGATAGAAAATGACAAGTGAAAGTCACCCAGTGAGATACTACTTGAGTAAAAGTATTTGCTTTTAAATATACTTAAGTATCAAAAGTAGATGTAATTGCTAAAATGTACAAGTATAAATAATTAAAATTACTTAACCAAATGGCACAATATTTAACGGATAGCCAGAGGCACACTGCAACACTCAGACATCAAATCAAACTGTTTGTCACATGCACTGAATAAAAGTGTAGACCTTACCTGGCTTGGAAGTATTTCTGTCTGTAATAAGGCCTGTGTGTGGAAAAACTCATGATTGGCTGGGCCTATGCCCTCCAATGCCCACCCGCCCACCCATGGCTGCACCTAGCATTCTAGCTATTCCCATATACTTCTAAGCATAAGCGCAATGCATTGACATCTATGGTAGCAGCTAACATGCTAGCTATTCCCATAGACTTCCAGGCAATGTGCTAACGCTAGTTACAATTAATAGCCAAAATATTGCACAAAGACACTTAAGATGGCGGCGTATAAATTGTTGCAAATGTAACAGTATGACTTTAGACCGTCCCTTCGCCCATACCAGGGACCCTCTGCACACATCAGCCACCCACGAAGCATCGTTACCCATCGCTCCACAAAAACCACGGCACTTGCAGAGCAAGGGGAACCACTACTTCAAGGTCTCAGGGCAAGTGACGTCACGATCGAACCGCTATTTTGCGCGCACCACCGCTGACTAGCTAGCCGTTTCACATCGTTACACAAAACTGTATTTAATAATGGAGCATTTTCTATAGGTATTTCAATGCAACTAGCTACAGAAGTTCTGAAGACACCAGTGACTTCCGAAATGAGAACGAAGAAGGTATAGCCAGGTTGGTCGAACATCTGCTGATTATGGCTAAACAGCAGCTAATTAGCCAACAAAGCGAAGTTACCACCTGAACATGAAATACACTGTCAGAAATGGTTATTTATATAATATAGTGATAGGGGTGTTATTATAAATTGTTTTTAATTTAACTAGGCAAGTCAGCTAAGAACAAGTTATTATTTACAACGACGGTCTATGAACAGTGGGTTAACTGACTTGTACAGGGGCAGATCGACAGATGTTTACCTTGTCAGCTCTGGGATTCGATCTTTCGGTTACTGGCCCAACGCTCTAGGCTACCTGCCGCTCCAATAATGTAGTGATAGGAACGACAAATCAATATGAAGGATAGATCAATAATAGCAAATATTGTAAGGATCGAAAAGGTTGTTGTGGCACAATTTTGCAAAGACTCTTACACATTGGGATATAGTTTCATTGAACGGTCTTGGCACGTAATGCAACGCAGCAATTTTGAATGCAACCCTCATCTTAGTTCCAAACCACGCAGTTCCGGTCTGTATTTCCGGCATAACAAAAATGGCGTCCTCCACTAACGAAGGAAGCGTGAATGAAACGCGGTCGGGGAAGAAGTCGAAAAAGAATACAAACCAAGGTATTACAACGGTATTGTCTAGTATCAGAAACAAATGTATTATTTCTTAATAATAGTCCACGTTTCTGGATACCTGTATCTGAGCAGAAGCCTGATTTCCCTTGATTTGTGTACCTCGCGCCCGGTCTCATGCTTATTTATGGTGCTAGTATGAGCACTGCTTGAAAACTGCTACCAATTTGTTCTCAGTGAAAGAACGTTTATTCTATGGGAAAACGTGCATGCAATTTACCTACCTAGTTATGGAGCTGACTATAACGTTAGGTGTGTTATATCCTAGCTTCTAATCTTGTATTTTCAGTGGATGAATCTCAACTCTTCACTGTTCCCGATGGATGGAAGGAGCCAGCATTCACAAAAGATGACAACCCCAAAGGTCTACTGGAGGAGAGCAGTTTCGCCACTCTCTTTCCGAAGTATAGAGAGGCATACCTGAAAGAATGCTGGCCACTGGTGCAAAAAGCATTAGGCGATTCAGTAAGTTATGCCAATTAAAAGTGAAATATGCAGTTGAAATAATAACAAAGCGTCCATTCTGATACGGGTTTGGTTAAAAGTTGAGGGACGTTGCTGAAGAAATGTAGCCACTCAAATTCATAGACAGAGCTATGAAAGCAAGGATTTAACGATCCATGAGATGAAGTTATAGCTTTAACAATGTCTCGAGGCTATAGTGTCTCCATTGTTTATTGGATTATAAAAGCCTATTTTGTGCTCTGAGGGGCAGTTGAACTAAGCCCACGAGGCAGTTATGTGGTCTATTCCAGAGTCAATGGCCATATATAATTAAAACCTTTTAAAAATGATGTAGGAATAGTAGAAAATTAGCAGAATGTCGGCCAAAATCCATCTCACTCCATTGTCTCACACTGTGGGCTTCCTCTCATCACCATATTTGGTAGTGAGTAGCAATATGGCCAAAATATTATATTACGGTATTTAAATTTAAAAAATGGTGTGACAGTCTTTTAAAGTTTTGAATAATAAAAGTTCTACATTTGCTTTGAGTAGTGAATGATCCTAGGGTGGCAACACATACATTGTAAGTGATTTCGATGAGTCTCCATTCTGATTGTTTTATACTGTTCAATTCAACTTCAACCAAAACAAATTTCAGCACTTATTATTTCTGCATTTCCTGCACTCAATTGCAGTGGTAGAAAAAGTACCCAATTGTTATACATTAGTGAAAGTATAGATGCGTTTGCGTTAATAGAAAATGACTCGAGTAAAAGTGTCACCCAGTAAAATACTACTTGAGTAAAAGTCTAAAAGTATTTGGTTTTAAATATACTTAAGTATCAAAGGAAATGTAATTGATATAATGTACTTAATTATCAAAAATAAAAGTATAAATAATTTCTAATTCCTTATATTAAACAAACCAGATGGCACCATTTTCTTGTATGTATGGATAGCCAGGGGCACACTCCAATACTCAGACATAATTTACAAACAAAGCATTTGTGTTTAGTGAGTCCTCAAGATCCGAGGCAGTGGATGACCAGGGATGTTCTCTTGAAAAGTGCGTGAATTGGACCATTTTTCTGTCCTGCTAAGCATTCAAAATGTAACGAGTACTTTTAGGTGTCAGGGATAATGTATGGCGTAAAAAGTACATTATTTTGTTTAGGAATGTGGTAAAGTAAATGTTGTCTAAAATCAAATAAAAACAGTATAGGACAGATACAAAAAAACTACTTAACTAGTACTTGAAAGTATGTTTTACTTAAGTACTTTAAATAATTTTTGCTTGGGTACTTTACACCACTGCTCAATTGAGAATTTCCACACTGCCACATAGGGCTGCACGATATGGGCAAATAAGGATGGACCCTATAAGCTTTGGCTACATTTCATGTGTTCTCTTAGCTACTTGATGTAGCTAACATATTCTTGCTTTGCATATTCCTCTTTGATTTAGAAGATACTGTTGCACAAACAACATGCTGATTTAGGTCTACACCATCACTAGTATTATCAGGCTGTATTAGGTAGCTATGTTTGCTCATACTCAGTATCTTTATTAGCTAGCTATTAGCATTAGTGGCTAACAATTACTGTCTCAAGATTTAGAGCAACTTGCTAAGAAAAAACAGACTAGCTGTTTGCTGATGTAAGAAACACAAACTAATAGTGTCATTATAGAACGCTAGTGGATTATTAAGAAGCAAAGTGAAAAGCATTGTTGTTATCAACATTGCTGCATTGACCATGCAGACTGAAGGCAAGTGTCTCGTGGTTGAGGAACATCAAGTGCGCTCCTTGAGTGACATGGCAAGGTCTGTGTGGAAAGTGGCACGGAGAGAAAGTGGAGCGAGATGACTCGAGTAGCGAAGTGAATTAAAAAAATTGACATTACACATGGTGTATCATATTTAACAAACCAAACATTCGGTATAGAAGGTAAAGTAAAAACCCAAACCGGTCCCTGCATCAATACCAGTATATCATGAAATATGGTATACCGCCCAGCCCTAGTAGCAACGCCAACCGGATGCTTCACATTTACACATCTGGTGAAATATCTGTCTGTGGTGTCACTGTCTGGACCAGCCCCTATGTTATTGTTTTTGTTTTGTGGATGAAACAGAGGAGCGGTGTTAAGAAATGGCAGTACGTATTCTGCTGTTCTATAGCGTGTGCAACACAGGAGGTTGGTGGCACCTTCATTGGGGAGAATGGGCTTGTGTTAATGGCTGGATTGGAGTAGTATCAAACACATGGTTTCCATGTGTGATGCCATTCCATTCACTCTGTTCCAGCCATTATGAGCTGTCCTCCCATCTGCAGCCTCCACTGGACCGTGCAATGATGTCTCAGGGGGACATTTTTGTTTGCAGTAACTTCTTTGTTGTAAGATCACAATGTGACGATGTAGTTTCACCATTAAGGGTTCCAGCTTTAAGAATAATGTTACATGTTGACAAGAGTTGATCCATTCTTATCAACCCGTGTATAGGTGTCTGTGAACATGCAGATATGTAGCCATGTGAGGATGAATGATCCTCTCCTAGATTTAGGCACACAGCCTTTAAATTGTCCAAAACATTGATGTTCTGCTTTTCTTCCTCATCAACAGCACATCAAGGCCACCCTGGATTTGATCGAGGGCAGCATCACGGTTTGCACCACCAAAAAGACCTTTGACCCATATGCCGTTGTAAGGGCACGGGACCTCATCAAGCTGTTGGCCAGAAGTGTGCCTTTTGAGCAGGTAGGCATGCTCTCTTGTTCATCAATTCATAGTTGAACTTCCAACAATGATCCTGATAATGTGGAAGAATAGTCAACTCTATACTTACCCCAAAGAAAGAAACCAGTACAAGCATCTTCATTTGGTTGATGTTTTCTTCTGTCTTCCACCTTTAGGCCGTGCGTATTTTGGAGGATGACATGGCGTGTGACATCATCAAAATTGGCACGCTGGTCAGAACCAGAGAACGGTTTGTGAAGAGGAGGCAGAGACTCATCGGACCTAAAGGATCTACACTCAAGGTGCGTCTTGTTCAACCGTGCAGCCAGGGAGAGCGTTCAATGGGATACATAGTAGTTTTGTGTTTAGATGTTAGCATCACTAGGTGGCAGCATAGTGTTATTAACACCTCCCAACGTTTCAGAATCAGTCAGCTCATCAAATCAAATTTAATTTGTCATATGCACAGGGTGTATACATTTACTTGCAAGCTCTCCTCTCAACAGTGCTACAACAACAAAAATATTGAATTCAAATAAGTAGAAGGAAAAAATGAGGACAGTATATAGCTGGAGAGAATGTGCACAATAAATCTAAAAGTAAAAGCACTTATTCAAAGTAAGTATATTTACTCTTGTAGGGGATATGGAGATGGAATTATTCTGTGCAGTAAGAAGCACTGTGCTGTAAGAAGTTTAAAGTTTTGTTGGTCTTCTGTACAGGATACACATGGTATACAGCACAGGATACACATGGTATACAGCACAGGATACACATGGTATACAGCACAGGATACACATGGTACACGCGGTACCTGTCGGCGGTCGTAGTAGCGGTACCTGTCGGCGGTTGTAGTAGCGGTACTATCGGCGGATGGAGATTGCTCTCCGTGGAACACATTCAAACCTCCCTCTTACAGGCATTTATCTAACCTGCTTCCCCCTCAGGCATTGGAGCTGCTCACCAATTGCTACGTCATGGTGCAGGGGAACACTGTGTCAGCCCTGGGACCCTTCAACGGCCTCAAAGAGGTAAGCGCTGATTTCCTCAATCAGGACCATGTTCAGTAGGGTACACCATAGCAAAACATTTTGTAAGGCAAATATGCGTTTTTAGGTAGTACCTCTCCATTTCATTACGTTTCTAAATGCTTTCTCCCTACTGAGCACTATGCTGCTCTCTCCCTTAACCACGCACTGGAATCACTGAAATAAGCCTGTTGAATTCATCAGTTGCCTATTTCTGCTATGGCAACAAATCATTTATTGAATTGGTTTAGATCCCCCCCATAGGGAGATTAGGCCGTGATGGTAATGAATCCCTTTCAGGTGCATACTATCGCTATTGCCTCAGAAGCTAAGCAGGGTTGTTCCTGGTCGGTCCCTGGATGGGAGACCAGATTCTGCTGGAAGTGGTGTTGGAAGGCCAGTAGGATGCACTCTTTTCTCTAGTTTACATTGTTTTTTATCCCAATGCCCCAGGGCAGTGATTGGGGACATTGCCCTGTGTAGGGTGCCGTCTTTTGGATTGGGACATAAAAAGGGTGTCCTGACTCTCTGTGGTCACTAAAGATCCCATGGCAGTTATCATGAGAGTAAGGGTGAACCCCGGTGTCCTGGCTAAATTCCCAATCTGGCCCTCATAGCATCATGGTCACCTAATCATCTCCAGCCTCTAATTGACTAATTTCTCTCCCCTGTTGCTATTCCGCAGGTTGTTGCTGTAAATGAGAATGTGGCCCAGCGTCGTCCGGCTTGGGGAGGGTTTCCTTTTCCCGTTGTGCTCTAGCAACTCCTTGTGGCGGGCCGGTCGCCTGCAAGCTTGACTCCGGTCGCCTGCAAGCTTGACTCCGGTCGCCTGCAAGCTTGACTCCGGTCGCCTGCAAGCTTGACTCCGGTCGCCTGCAAGCTTGACTCCGGTCGCCTGCAAGCTTGACTCCGGTCGCCTGCAAGCTTGACTCCGGTCGCCTGCAAGCTTGACTCCGGTCGCCTGCAAGCTTGACTCCGGTCGCCTGCAAGCTGACTCCGGTCGCCTGCAAGCTGACTCCGGTCGCCTGCAAGCTGACTCCGGTCGCCTGCAAGCTGACTCCGGTCGCCTGCAAGCTGACTCCGGTCGCCTGCAAGCTGACTCCGGTCGCCTGCAAGCTGACTCCGGTCGCCTGCAAGCTGACTCCGGTCGCCTGCAAGCTGACTCCGGTCGCCTGCAAGCTGACTCCGGTCGCCTGCAAGCTGACTCCGGTCGCCTGCAAGCTGACTCCGGTCGCCTGCAAGCTGACTCCGGTCGCCTGCAAGCTGACTCCGGTCGCCTGCAAGCTGACTCCGGTCGCCTGCAAGCTGACTCCGGTCGCCTGCAAGCTGACTCCTCGCCTGCAAGCTGACTCGTCGCCTGCAAGCTGACTCCGGTCGCCTGCAAGCTGACTCCGGTCGCCTGCAAGCTGACTCCGGTCGCCTGCAAGCTGACTCCGGTCGCCCTGCAAGCTGACTCCGGTCGCCTGCAAGCTGACTGACTGCAAGCTGACTCCGGTCGCCTGCAAGCTGACTCCGGTCGCCTGCAAGCTGACTCCGGTCGCCTGCAAGCTGACTCCGGTCGCCTGCAAGCTGACTCCGGTCGCCTGCAAGCTGACTCCGGTCGCCTGCAAGCTGACTCCGGTCGCCTGCAAGCTGACTCCGGTCGCCTGCAAGCTGACTCCGGTCGCCTGCAAGCTGACTCCGGTCGCCTGCTGTACTGTGTTTCTTCTGACACATTGGTGCGGCTGGCATCCGGGATTAAGCGAGCAGTGTGTCAAGAAGCAGTGTGGCTTGGCAGAGTCGTGTTTCGTAGGATGCATGGCTCTCGGCCTTCGCCTCTCCCGAGTCCATAGGGGAGTTGCAGCGATGGGACAAGACTAACTACCAATTTAATATCAAGAAATTGGGGGTGGGGGGTGTATTAAACTTCCCTGGAGTGAGCAACAATTGTATTTTTCTTGTGCTTTGAGTGATTCAATTATTATCTGCTAAAATATTATTTTTCATATGTAGGTACGGAAAGTGGTGTTGGATACCATGAAGAACATCCACCCCATCTACAACATCAAGGTAATTGATACCTTTCTCCTCCACATCCAATGAGGAGAAAGGTGTTCTATGTGGTACTTTGTCATGGTTCGTGGTAAACTTAAAGCAACCGACACTGTTCTATGTAAGAGGATGTGGGGTTTTTGTTGACGCCACAGAGGAAGTCCAAAACAAACTGGAGTCCTTTAGAATAGATGACTTGAACTTACCATGATCCCAAAAGGGGAAGTTTGAAGTTCCTTGACAGCTGAGAACAACATGCTTCAGACCGACTTATTCTATCCGTCATAACTTATTTTGAAGTTTTTTATCGTGTTTACAAATTCCTTTATTCCGATTGGCTCTCGCACACGAGGTTGTCAACAATAACCAAAATCTTAGCAAAACAAAACATTTTTTTTTAATATGGTCAGGGAGGAAGCCATACTTAAGCTATTTTAGGCGTTTCTAAGCAGGCAAAGAAATCAAATATGTGAGGTGTTGCTTCTTTAATGCTGTGGCTCAAGGGACTTAAAGGAGCAATCCTTTAAATCCCATGAGGGATGGATGGGCCTTTGAGAAATGTAACCACTCAAATTCATAGACTGCTATGGATGCAAGGACTGATCCAAGATATCAAAATTATAGTTTAAAGATTTTTGTTGAAGCTACACCGTGTTTGTTTACAATGACATTGTTTGTAAACAATCATATATTTTGGGTTCTGCCGAATTATACTCTTCACGAATCAATGCGTGTGTATTATATATATTTAATTTAAAAGTACAAAAATGGATGTAGCAATTGCAGATTGCCCCTTGAACTACTGCATCCTTTCTGGAGCTTTGCCATGTAGTTACCAGCATGTCATCTGACTTCAACCGCCCTCAGTTTCAATAATCCAAGTTAATTCTTCCAACACGTTTCTCCCTCTTTCCTCTTGCGACCGTTCGATTGGGGTCGACCGCAGACGCTCATGATCAAGCGCGAGCTGTCCAAGGACCCCGAGCTGCGGCTGCAGAGCTGGGAGCGATTCCTACCCAACTTCCGACACAAGAACCTGACCAAGCGCAAGGAGCCTAAGAAAAAGACGACAAAGAAGGAGTACACGCCTTTCCCCCCGCAGCAGCCTGAGAGCCAGGTTAGTGGGTCAGAACCGCCTCCCCCCGAAGCAGCCTGAGAGCCAGGTTAATGGGTCAGGACCGCCTCCCCCTGAAGCAGCCTGAGAGCCAGGTTAGTGGGTCAGAACCGCCTCCCCCCGCAGCAGCCTGAGAGCCAGGTTAGTGGGTCAGAACAGCCCCCCCCCGCGCAGCCTGAGAGCCAGGTTAGTGGGTCAGAACCACCTCCCCACGCAGCAGCCTGAGAGCCAGGTTAGTGGGTCAGAACAACCCCCCTCCCCGCAGCAGCCTGAGAGCCAGGTTAGTGTGTTAGAACAGCCCCCCCGCAGCAGCATGAGAGACAGGTTAGTGGGTCAGAACCACCACCCCCGCAGCAGCCTGAGAGCCAGGTTAGTGGGTCAGAACCACCACCCCCGCAGCAGCCTGAGAGCCAGGTTAGTGGGTCAGAACCACCACCCCCGCAGCAGCCTGAGAGCCAGGTTAGTGGGTCAGAACCACTACCCCCCGCAGCAGCATGAGAGACAGGTTAGTGGGTCAGAACCACCACCCCCGCAGCAGCCTGAGAGCCAGGTTAGTGGGTCAGAACCACCACCCCCGCAGCAGCCTGAGAGCCAGGTTAGTGGGTCAGAACCACCACCCCCCGCAGCAGCCTGAGAGCCAGGTTAGTGGGTCAGAACCACCACCCCCCGCAGCAGCCTGAGAGCCAGGTTAGTGGGTCAGAACCACTATGCAGGCATGATGTATTTATTTGTATCGGTTCCTGTGTCATACAACATGTCAGCCCAGTATACTAATCTTCATGTAGATGGCACGTCAAACGTAGCATACAAAGTGCAAGCACAGTACAATAATTTCTTAAAATATTTTTAAAGTTCAGTTTCAAGATAACACAGGACATTGACAAGTCCTCTTCCACATACTGTAACAGGGGTGTGTAATGGCTTTGGTTCCAGGCCCACATTGGGATTTCAAAATTAAGCGGAGGGCACAGATTTTTTTCAAACTGATTTGTAAGTCAAAAGCAATTTGCGAGCTGGAAAAAGGGCACTTATATGTATATTTTTTTATTAGTTCATTATTTATACATAATTTTGATTTAGTTTTAGAAGTTCAAGAGTGGCCTGGAAATTATTACTCCAAGCCTGGAAATTATTACTCCAGACCACTCTTGAATGTCTTATGAATATATTTTAAACCGCCTCTTTTCCGGCCCGCAAATTGCTTAGAAGTTCCCAATCTTCTTTTTGAATCATCCTTGTACTATAACATACAACAGCCATAGAGCCTAACATCAACAGATGACTTGGTCTACATCTACTACAACTCCATCCATCACTAAACCTATCACTAAGCTTGTTCAAACCCATGTTCCTGGATTCACTGTGTTGTGTTTCCTGGTTGTCCAGATTGACAAGGAACTGGCAACGGGAGAGTTCTTCCTTCGAGAGAGTGTTAAGAAGAGGAAGAAGATGGAGGAGATAAAGGTAACCATGGATATCACTTGGCTGTTATCACTTGGCTGTTATCACGTGGCACTTGATAGCTATGCACCAGTTACTGTTTGTATAGCATTGCATGAGAAACTAATGACCTTCAAAACACACACAACAGGATTTATTGTGCCAAATCCATTTGTCCTATGCCTGATTGTGTCTGTGTTTCCAAGGTGAAACAAGCCGAGGTGTTGTCTAAGAGGCAAGAGGAGCGAAACAGGGCCTTTATTCCTCCTAAGGAGAAACCTGTTATGAAGAAGACCAACAAAGGTACAGTGAATCATTTGAATAATTATGTTCTTAACTACCTTCTCTCCACCTGACCTTTGCACCCACTTCCTTCAAGCCTTGCCAGAGGTGTTCAGAAACATTCGATTCTCAATTATAATAAAATGATTTTATGCACTTTGAAATTATTCTTCTAGAATGAAAATCACTTAACAAATGTAATTATTATCATTAACTAACTGGTTAAATGAAGCATTGCCTGAGCACATACTCCCACACAGCCACACCAAGCTGTTTAATATGTTATTTTTCTTTTACCATGTTTTTTTCTAGCTCCCTCAGAAGCCAAAATCAACATTGAGGCCATCAAGGCTAAGGTAAGGAAAGCCAAGACCAAGAAGCTAGGAGCCCCCTCTGTTAACCCTGTCCCACAGACCAAACCCGCCTATGACAAGAAGAAAAAGAACAAGGGCTAACCTTGGAAAAGCTTGGACAATGGACAATATTCACTATTGCTGCATTCAAACGAGGTATGCAGATCACTAGCGTGAAGGACGTCAGGTTTGTCAGGTCATTGGTTTGTCTAAAGATGTATTTGGGATATTAATATAATATCCCCAATTCCTCAGAGATGAATCTTCCTCATAGTTTTGATGAAATGAATATGGAATGCCTCTGTCCTCAGTAGAGGAGACATTATACAGTAAAGGTGCCTCCCTATATGTGACACCCAATGCCTCAGTGTTACCTAGTTAGCCTGTGACCGAGGCCCGTTCTTCAATATTGTTTAGCAACTGTTTGTAAGATGTGCACAGAATGTGGTTCACCTGGTTTATCCCGACGCCACAGATTTCTCCTCTTGTCCCAATCCTCAGAACAACTTGTACTGCTTTCCACCAACACCTGTCCATGTTAATATTTACAGTAAGCACTCTACTTTATGAAGAGTGCGAGTATAATGGCTTATGATGCAGTTAATACATTGGAAGGCTAGTAATGTTTCATACTCATTTAAAAAAAACATGCATACTATTAAAAGCCTTTTTATAGTCCTTATAAATTATTAACAAGGTATTAAGCTATATACCTGCAGGCTTTGAGAAAAGGCACTAAAAGTTTTAGTTCATGATTAAATTAACATTGTTGTCGTGTGCTGCTACAGGCGTCAAGTGTTGCAGAAATGGGCCTAGAGGACTGCTGAACAGTGACATAGCATTGTGATGTTTAGGAGAACTGTGTGTTGGGCTGCATTCTTTGTAATTTGGTGTTGCTACTTCTAAAAACTCAATAAAACAAGTATATGATAATCTCTTATTCTGTATTTGTAGAATTGATTTTCCTGTTAGGCCAAATGAGATGATTTTAGACACCGCTCTTCAACCTTCATAAGCTCTTGTGTTATGAGTTCTGCTGTCAGTGGTTGGTGAGCCTGGTCCCAGACTTCTTTGTGCTTTTGCCAACACTATTGCTCATTGTTAAGCAAACATGATTTTGGGGGATAAACAGTTATTTTCAAAAATGTAACTTAACAGAAACACAGATTGTGACATTTTATGTATGCGCTATTTGAGACCTATTTTTCCTGTTCTTATTTTAGCAATTGTTTACTTTAGAGGGCTCGCCGTATAGTTTGTATTAAAGACTGCTGCATAACTCCTTGAGGTTAGTCAATCAACTTTTGGTTACATTTTGGGGTAAACTTTCCCTTTAACACATTAATGGAAGCAGCAAAAGCAGCATATACATTTTAGTAGTAGTTCACTTTATTGTACCACAATGGGAGTTTGGTTTGAGGCTCTGCAGGAATTTAAAAAAGACAGGACCACATTGAGAAAGCCATGACAACAATGAACAGTGCAGGTCAATTAATCTAAACCTCTCAGCTATTCGTAAAAAAATATGCTTGGGTACAGTCTGTGTACTCCAAATGAGGCGACAAAGGTGAGGAGAAGGGCCAGGGGTCGGATGGCCAATATGGCCATGCAGCAGGGGCCACAGGTGGCCAGGGTGGGGTCCCAGTCGGGGGTCCATCTGTAACCTGTACACAGGTGTGAAAAGTAATGGCAAATGTTGGTCACAAAGAACACATTCTGGCATTGTGGTTTAGGAAGTTCATTTAAATGAAGGGTTGCGTATTCAAAACATACTTTTCTGTTCATCTCGTTTTGGATTGTCTGTAAAGTGAGAAGACAAGGCAGCTTTATGTCACAAGTAGAAAATGGTATTGGTTGTTGAATGTGTAGCATGTACAAGGGAAAGAGTATTGGGTGTTGAACATGTAGCATGTATAAGGGAAAGAGTATTGGGTGTTGAACATGTAGCATGTACAAGGGAAAGAGTATTGGGGGTGTTGTGGAGGAATATGTTGAAGATTCAGACCATCACAGGGTTGTCCTGCATCTTATTTTATTGGGTGTGGGAAATGGTAGCTGACAGACTCACGGCAGAGCTTGGCCTGGCATTGATTGTTTGCACCCTCACAAGAGCTGCATTCTTCCAACCCGTTCTGGTATGGTAACATCTCAACCACATTTCCCCTGGACAAAGCAATGCACATCCTTTTAATTGATCTAAAATTGATTTCTAAAATCAGAGCATCTTAGACTTTTTTTTACCGAAAGGAAAGTACAATGTGTGCAAGGTTGCATAATTCCAATAGCCTTTCAAAAATCCCCAGGTGTTCCAGAAATGATTCATTTTGCATCATATGATGCACAACGCAGATTTTTTTTGATGCAAAATGCATCATACCGGCTGCATTTCTGTATTTTGAATGTTATATACAGTTGATGTCAGATGTTTACATACACTTAGGTTGGAGTCATTAACTCGTTTTTCAACCACTCCACACATTTCTTGTTAACAAACTACAGTTTTGGCAAGTCGGCTAGAACATCTACTTTGTGCATGACACAAGTGATTTTTCCAAAAAATTGTTTACAGATAGATTATTTCACTTATAATTCACTGTATCACAATTCCAGTGGGTCAGACGTTTACATACAATAAGTTGACTGCCTTTAAACAGCTTGGAAAATTCCATAAAACGATGTCATGGCTTTAAAAGCTTCTGATTGGCTAATTGACATCATTTGAGTCAATTGGAGGTGTACCTGTGGATGTATTTCAAGTCCTACCTTCAAACTCAGTGCCTGTTTGCTTGACATCATGGGAAAATCCAAATAAATCAGCCAAGACCAAATTGTAGACCACAAGTCTGGTTAATCCTTGGGAGAAATGTCCAAATGCCTGAAGGTACCAAGTTCATCTGTACAAACAATAGTACGCAAGTATAAACACCATGGGACCACACAGCCGCCATACCGCTCAGGAAGGGGATGCGTTCTGTCTCCTAGAGACGAGCATACTTTGGTGTGAAAAGTGCAAATCAAAAAGGACCTTTGCAAAAGCAAAGGACCTTGTGAAGATGGCGTGAATAGGTACAAAAGTATCTATATCCACAGTAAAACGAGTCCTATGTCGACATAACCTGAATGGCCGTTCAGCAAGGAAGAAGCCACTGCTCCAAAACTGCCATGAAAATGCCAGACTATGGTTTGCAACTGCACATGGGGACAAAGATTGTACTTTTTGGAGAAATGTCCTCTGGTCTGATGAAGCAAAATTAGAACAGTTTGGCCATAATGACCATCGTTTGGAAGAAAAAGGGGGAGGCTTGCAGGCCGAAGAACACCATCCCAACCGTGAAGCACAGGGGTGGCAGCAGCATGTTTTGGTGGTGCTTTGCTGCAGGAGGGATTGGTGCACTTGAGGTAAGAAAATTATGTGAAATATATTGAAACAACATCTCAAGACATCAGACAGGAAGTTAAAGCTTGGTCGCAAATGGGTCTTCCAAATGGACAATGACCCCAAACATACTTCCAAAGTTGTGGCAAAATGGCTTAAGGACAACAATGTCAAGGTATTGGAGTGGCCATCACAAAGCCCTGACCTCATTCCCAGATAAAATGTGTGGGCAGAACTGAAAAAGCGTGTGCGAGCAAGGAGGCCTACAAACCTGACTCAGTTACACCAGCTCTGTCAGGAGGAATGGGCCAAAATTCACCAAACTTATTGTGGGAAGCTTGTGGGAGGCTATCCGAAACGTTTGACCCAAGTGAATCAATTTAAAGGCAATGCTACCAAATACTAATTGAGTGTATGTAAACTTCTGACCCACAGGGAATGTGATGAAATAAATAAAAGCTGAAATAAATAATTATCTCTACTATTATTCTGACATTTCGAATTCTTAAAATAAATTGGTGATCCTAACTGACCCAAGACAGGGTATTTTTACTAGGTTAAAAGTCAGGAATTGTGAAAAACTAGATTTAAATGTATTTGGCTAAGGTGTATGTAAACTTCTGACTGTATCTTAATTGCTGACATGTAACACTTGTTGGGACTATATATACAATGGACTAATGAAACAAATACCAAAATAGTTTTGGGGTGGAATTTTCCTTTCAGTGTACATGAATTTTTAGATATTACTGCACTGTTGGAGCTAGGAACACACGCATTTCTTTACACCTGCAATAACATCTTCTAAATATGTGTATGTGACCAATACAATTAGATTTCATTCGGTATATCTGTGTATTCAGTCTGCCTTACGCTTTGTGAATGTAATATGTGCATTCAGTCTGACTTACGCTTCGGCATAGTTACAAACAAATATGGCTCCCTCTTTATCAGAAAACAAAGTCCTGTCGACGCCATTTGGGCATATTTGGACGGCGCAACCAACCTTGTAGCTCGTCGCCCAAACAACCTGGGAATGAAAGCAAGCATACAGTCTGCAAAGATGAGGAAATATTGAGTTCCCCTTTTATACCAATGTTTTTTACGATAGGTCAAATAGAGGGTGCTTATATTTCTTCTGTTTCACACATGTACAAGTGTGCAACCTGTGTGGTGTGAAATAGGTGTTTTTTGCATATCCCATGCTTCCTGAGACAGCTTCGGAGAGTGTGGTCAAGGCCAGGCATCAACTGTTATTGATGGTGCCCCTGGTGCAATTAGGGTTAAGTGCCGTGCTCAAGGACAGATCAGTAAATGTTTCACCTAGTTGGCTCGGGATTTGAACTAGCAATCTTTTGGTTATTGGCCCAACGCTAAAACGGCATTTTGTCGTTTTGATGGTTTTTAGCAGTGATGCTGTTCTATTCAGTAGAGGACACGTACCTGTGTGTAGTGGCCACACATTTTTCCTGGTTTACACGCATTTCTTTGGTATGAGTAATCGTTCACTTCTTTGACCCATAAATCCATGGCCCGCATGACTGAGAACGTGGAGGGCGGGTATCCTGCCCAGATGTTCTCTCCCACGGAGGAGAAGACAGGGTGGACCCGTCTGACCTCTTTCAGGTAGATGTTGTGCTGGAAATCAGTGTCTTGCCCAGGCCCTTGCAGTGACAGCCAAGCCCTCATCCCACGTCTTGAAGGAAAAAAATGCAACCAAATTAGTGAGTGTCTAAAAAAATGACAGTATCTGTGATATGAAACTGATTACACGCCTCTATGGATCTGATTGGCTTGTCCTCCTTTCATTCCATCATTGTTTTACAGGGCTCTACAGTGCGACCATTTTACTTGCCTATGCGGCTACATATTTTGTCTTCGACCTGGAATTTTAATTTAGGTGCACCAGTGCGCCTCGAAAAATGTAGGATTCTAGCTTTATTACTTTACCTCAAATGTTTCATTGTGCTCCTACATTTCTTTGTGTGCGCCTACAGTTTTCAACTTAGGCGTTACACGTTCTTGTAAAAAAGGACAGTGTAGAGCCCTGTCTTATTCAACTATAGCTTACTCACAAGGCAATGTTTATATGCATTGTTGTTGCTTTAGGAAACGTTTAAGCGCTATTCACGTGTTGCATATTCGTAATTGTCACTTTTCCAACTGCAAAAGCAATCCAATTCTGAATAATTTACATGGAAGCAGTATTAGCTATATTATGGTTTTGACTTGGGAATACAGTGTTGCATGCTCTCATTTTTTAAACCTTTATTTAACTAGACAAGTCAGTTAAGAACAAATTCTTATTTTCAATGACGGCCTTGGAACAGTGGGTTAACTGCCTGTTCAGGGGCAGAACGACAGATTTGTACCTTGTCAGTTCCGGTTACTAGTCCAACGTTCTAACCACTAGGCTACCCTGCCACCCCGTCTCATTGCCTCACTGCTTACCATGTAGAGCATATTTCTGGCTGGTGGATTCACAGAGGATCGGTTGTCGTTGTGTATCCTCACACAGTCGTCGATGAACTTCTTATCGGTGATGCCAGGAAATGGGTTGTACTCTGAGGACTCGATATTAGGGACAGATGAGCCCAGGAAAATCACAGCCCACAGCAATCCCTGCATCAGTAGCTGCCCCATGCTTCAGGTACAGAGGATGGAACCAGGACAGGTCACAAACGTCTCACATCACATCTCCTTTCTCGGTAAAGCAGCTTGTTTCACACAGGAACTGAGAGGTCTGCATGTTTTACTGCTGGATGGTGAGGAGGAAGGAAGTCGATGTGAAATGCTGTGAACTAGTGAGTCCATGTAGTAGTGTAATAAACTGGCAAAAGATGGAGGTAACCTACTGGGCAGAAAATGGTTGAATAAATGTTGTTTCCACGTCATTTCAACCGGAAAGAAATCCATGTGATGTCGTAGAATCAACCTGAAAAACTGATAGGATTTGCAAGAAGTCAACATAAGCACATTATCTTTTTTCCACCCAACTTTTAACCTAAATCCAATGAAATTGTGACATTTGTTGATTTCGCGTTGAATTGACAGTTGACAACTCAAACGTAAAGGAAAAGTAGACGTTGAATTGACATCTGTGGACAGTGGGAAAGCCTTGGTGATGGTGGCATCCAACTCATAAAGGACATTAGGGTCATTTCATGTCATTGTTGAAGAGTGAGAGACAGAGAGGAAGATACAGGGAGAGACTTATCTAGAGCGATAGCTAGAGAGAGTTACGGTCTCTCTAGGATCCTGTAAGGCTGTAAGTGTGGTGTTGTGCTTAGCTTAACTTCCCTTATTCATGTGTGTGAACGAGAGAATTCAGCAGTTCTGTTTGAATCTACTGGAGTGTGTGTATGCGTGACTTCAACAAGGCTGTGCTTTTCTGAACTTCTATTGAGTCAATTCTGTGAACATCTCACTCTTCAGGCAGACAGTAACTCTGGGTAGCTTTGTCACCGTATCTTACATGTCTATCAATCAATGTAACAGATAAAGTATTTTTGTTTTTAAATAATTTCTGGAGGATTGAGTTACTTCTGAGAAGCTATACATTCCATGTATCGGGCCCTACTCATAACTTAGAATAACTCGATTTCTCCCAGAGGAACTTCATTGGTTGTCAGGTACATTGAAATCACACAGTTCATAACATTAAGTTGACAAATTCTAGTTCAGCCACAGTGCACAGCAGCTTAATACAATAGACTTATAACTGTACATTCATAAATGACTAAGCTGATTTCTCTGACCAGCATCCTATTCACAGCCTTACTAGCCAAAATTGGCTTCTTAACCCTAACATTAACCCAAACCTATTTTTATTTTTGTTATGAAAAAAGAAAAACTAAATTATGTTCAATGAATAGATATTGGACGAGTAACAATTGCATTGTCAGCACACTTCCAAAATCATATAATCAATAATACACATGATAATCAATGATAAAGTTTATTTATATTCTACATGTTAGTCATTTAGCAGATGCTCTTACCAGAGCGACATAGTAGTGAGTGCATATATTATCCTACTTTTTAGTACTAGTCCCCTACATACAGACCTGCCAAGCAACAATAGATGCTGTTAACAGATTTCACCATTACATGAAAAAAAACAATTAGAAAATGAACCCTAAATGAACCAATTCAGAAATTAAATCTTGTCAGCCACGTCCCTTTTTCCCCGTTTCAGTTGCACAGGGAGGTTGGTGGTGCCTACAGTGACAGGGAGGTTGGTGGTGCCTACAGTGACAGGGAGGTTGGTGGTGCCTACAGTGACAGGGAGGTTGGTGGTGCCTACAGTGACAGGGAGAGCAGCTCTTTTTATTCATTATTGGATACAGGCATAAAGCTTGGTTCTCATGAGACAGTACAGTCTGCTTTTTCTAAGACAATGTAGAAGCAGAGACACTTTCTGTTTGGATTCCCTGGGGTTCAGCAGACCTGTGGTGTGATGGCACCTGCTGCAGGAACAAGTCCCAGTCCGGCCCGGTGACTGGCAACTCTGTCTGGAAGTGGTTCCAGAACCTGGACAAATAACCAAGACAGGTACAATATTTAGGGTCCCAACCCACCAGTTGAGAATCGTTGCTCTAATGTACAGCAACGCAATACAATAAACTTTATAACAGTACGAGAGCTTACTGGTAGCGGTAGACGCCTGGGTCTGGTAAGTTAGGAAAGGAGGGAAGGTGAGGAGATGAGGTCTTACTGGTTGTGGTAGACGTCTAGTAAGGGAGGAAGGAAGGTGAGGAGACGAGGACTTACCGGTGGTGGTAGACGTCTAGTAAGGGAGGAAGGAAGCAAAGGAGGGGAGGTGAGGAAACGAGGGCTTATTAGTGGTGGTAGATGTCTGGTAAGGGAGGAAGGAAGCAAAGGAGGGAAGGTGAGGAGACGAGGTCTTACCGGTGGTGGTAGACGTCTGGCTCTCTGCTCAGACGGTTCTGGAAGCCGATATACAGGTCGTCCCAAAGAAGGCCATTCTTCACCACGTGCCTCATGACTCCGATCCTGTTCTTGATCTTTACAGAAGAGAAAGTAGTACACCGTCTATCTCTCAGTCCAATCAAGTTACATCAAATGGAAAACAAACGAATGATCCACTTGCAGATAAATGGCGGTTCCTTACAAAGCATGTTGGCATTTAAGCAGGGCAGGACTACAGAATTTGGGGCCCCGGGGCCCCTACCACCAGCTAAACAGCTAACTTCTTGCATTTCAACACATTTTGCCATGGGGCAGAGAGAAAAATGTGCTGTTTTATAGTTCAATTTATGCTATTCTACACATATGACAGAACATTTTTCCATGTTAAATCGAATGTATTGCTATTCTACACATTTTGCCCTGTGTGCCCGTTCCGTAATCCGGAATTTACACTTAAGGCAGTAGTGAGAACTGAGCCAGTAACAATTATCTTCAACTGAAAACAGCTTGGCATCAGAGTTTCATCTGCCAACCACAACACATTCAAAACCCTAAAGTTTTGCAGTAGCCTGCCATCTCGGTGTGTCTGTGCCTCGTACAGCGTTCACCTCTTATGAGAATGACATGAGTCCAGGGAAATGTTATTCTTATGACAGATTTGTATCATGGTATGTTTCTGCCCCAGTTGTATTTTGTATTGATCCTTCTCATAAGTGGATTGCAGTGTAAAGTGCCTTCAGAAAGTATTCACACCCCTGGACTTTTCCCACATTTTGTTGTGTTACAGCCTGAATTACACATGGATTACATTTAGTTTGTGTCACTGATCTACACACAATACCCCATAATGTCAAAGTGGAATTATGTTTTCAGAAATGTTTACAAATGAATTACAAATAATTAATCAATAAGTATTCAACCCCTTTGTTATTGCAAGCCTAAATAAGTTCAGGAGTAAATATGTGCTTAACAAGTCACAAGTTGCATTGACTCACTGTGTGCAATAATATTATTTAACATTATTTTAAATGACGACCCCATCTCAGTAACTTAAATCAGCTTGAAAATCTATGGCATGGCTGTCTAGAAATGATCAACAACCAATTTGACAGAGCTTGACGAATTACAAAATAATGGGCAAATATTGTACAATCCAGGTGTGCAAAGCTCTGAGACTAATTCGAAACCCAAACCCGGCTGCACGCGTGCGCCATCGTGCATAAATGTATATTGTCCCCCCACACCACATGTGATCACGACACGCAGGTTAAAATATCAAAACAAACTCTGAACCAATTCTATTAATTTGGGGACAGGTCAAACAGCGTTAAACATTTATGGCAATTTAGCTAGCTAGCTTGCTGTTCCTAGCTAATTTGTCATATGTAGCTAGCTTGCTGTTCCTAGCTAATTTGTCATATTTAGCTAGCTTGCTGTTCCTAGCTAATTTGTCATATTTAGCTAGCTTGCTGTTCCTAGCTAATTTGTCATATTTAGCTAGCTTGCTGTTCCTAGCTAATTTGTCATATTTAGCTAGCTTGCTGTTCCTAGCTAATTTGTCCTGGGATATAAACATTGATGTTATTTTACCTGAAATGTACAAGGTCCTCTACTCCACCAATTAATTCACACATAAAATGGTCAACTGAATTGTTTCTAGTCTTCTCTCATCCTTCCAGGCTTTTTCTTCTCTTGACTTGATATTGTGATTGGCAACTTTCATAAATTAGGTGCATTACCGCCACTGACCTCATTCGTCTTCAGTTACCCACGTCGGTATAACCAATGAGGAGATGGCACGTGTGTACCTGCTTCTATAAACCAATGAGGAGAAGGGAGAGGCAGGCCTTGCGATCTGCATCAGAAATAGAACTGACTTCTATTTTAGCCCTTGGCAAAGCAGACGCTCGTTGGCGCGTGTGAGCAGTGCGGGTGCAATTGAATAATAGATTCCTAAATTTATTTTGCAACGATCGCGCCCGTGACGCCAGCGGTGTGGTCAGCCTGTTACCGATGTGCCGTGAAGAAGTATTTGCCCCCTTTCTGATTCTCTATTTTTGCATATTTTTGATTCTGAATGTTATCAGATCTTCAACCAAACCTAATATTAGATAAAGGAAAGCTAAATACCAAAAAGGTATTTATTTTATTTATTTAATTAACAAAGTTATGCAACACCTAATTCCCCTGTGCAAAAAGTAATTGCCCTGTTACACTCAATAACTGGTTGTGCCACCTTTAGCTGCAATGACAGCTCACATCGCTGTGGAGGAACTTTTGCCCACTCTCGCATGTAGAACTGCTTTAACTCAGAAACATTTGTGGGTTTTCAAGCATGAACTGCTCGTTTCAAGTCTTGCTGCAACATTTCAATTGTGATTAGGTCTGGACTTTGACTAGGCCATTCCAAAACTTCAAATTTGTTGCTTTTTAGCCATTTTCATGTAGACTTGATTGTGTTTTGTATCATTGTCTTGCTGTATGACCCAGCTGTACTTCAGCTTCAGCTCACAGACGGATGTCCTGACTTTCTACTGTAGAATTCTCTGATAAAGAGCAGAATTCATGGTTCCTTCTATTAAGGCAAGTTGTCCAGGTCCCGAGCCAGCAAAGCATCCCCAAACCAATACTGAAGGCACTGTACTTATCAAGCACTGCATTTAATCCAGCAACAATTATCTTCAACTGAAAACAGGTTTGCATCAGATTTGCATCTGCCAACAACACATTCAAACCCCTGAAGTTATGCATAGCAGCCTGCCATCTCTGTGTCTGAACAGCGTTCACCTCATGAGAATGACATGAATAAAGGGAAAAGTTTATTCTTATTTACAATTTTACCAGACGCTCTTATCCAGAGCGACTTACAGTAGCAATTAGGGTTACAGCGCATTCAGAAAGTATTCACACCCCTTGACATTTTCCACATTTTGTTACGTTACAGACTTATTCTAATATAGATTTTTTTAAAACTCTCATCTACACACAATACCCCATAATGACAAAGCAAAAAAAGCTTTTTTAGAAATGTTTGTAAATGTATTGCATTTAAAAATATATATATCACATTTACATGAGTATTCAGACCCTTTACTTTATTGAAGCACCTTTGGCAGCGATTACAGCCTTGATTCTTCTTGGACATGATACGACGAGCTTGGCACACCTGTATTTGGGGAGTTTCTCCCATTCTTCTCTGCAGATCCTCTCAAGCTCTGTCAGGTTGGATGGGGAGCGAAGCTGCACAGCTGTTTTCAGGCCTCTCCAGAGATGTTCGATTGGGTTTAAGTCCGGGCTTTGGCTGGGCCACTCAAGGACATTCAGAGATTTGTCCCAAAGCCAGGTTTCCTCCAGACGTGACGCTTGGCATTCAGGCCAAAGAGTTCAATCTTGGTTTCATCAGACCAGAGAATCCTGTTTGTCATGGTCTGAGAGTCCTTTAGGTGCCTTTTGGCATGTGCGTTTTACTGAGGAGTGGCTTCCGTCTGGCCACGTTACAATAAAGGCCTGATTTGTGGAGTGCTGCCGAGATGGCTGTCTTTCTGGAAGGTTCTCCCATCTCCACAGAGGAACTCTGGAGTTCTGTCAGAGTGACCATCGGGTTCTAGGTCACCTCCCTGACCAAGGCCCTTCTCCCCTGAATCCTCAGTTTAGCCAGGCGGCCAGCTCTAGGTAGAGTCTTGGTGGTTCCAAATGTCTTCCATTTAAGAATGAGGGAGGCCACTGTGTTCTAGGATAACTTCAATGGTGCAGATCATTTTTGGTATCCATCTCCAGATCTGTGCCTCGACATAATCCTGTCTCGGAGCTCTGTGGACAATTCCTTCAACCTCATGGCTTGGTTTGACATGTACTGTCAACAGTGGGACCTTATATAGACAGGTCTGTGCCTTTCCAAATCATGTCCAATCAATTGAATTTACAACCGGTGGACTCCAGTCAAGTTGGAGAAACATCTCAAGGATAATGAATGGAAACAGGGTGATGCACCTGAGCTTTATTTCGAGTCTCATAGCAAATGGTCTGAATATTTATGTAAAAAAGGTATTTTATAATTTCTTTACATTTGCAAAAATAAATCTAAAAACCTATTTTTGCTTTGTCAATATGGGATATTGTGTAGACTGATGAGGATGCACTATAAGTGCCTTGCTCAAGGGAACATCAAAATATTTTTCACATAGTAAGCTCAGGGATTTGAACCAGCAACCTTTCGATAACTGGCCCAGTGATCTTAACTGTTAGGCTACCAGCCACCCTTATGACAGATTTGTAACATGCTATGTTCCTGCCCTACAATGATTGTTTTGATTCTTCTCAAGTTGAGTGCAGTGTACATAATAGTATATAGGTGAGCAGGTGTTGTAGCCATGCTCACCTCCTCATAAGGGTGCTCTCTAGTGGGCCTCTGAGTAGGGAAGGACAGATCCATGAAGTCCACCAGATAGTTGTAGCCATTGTCTATCGGAATGAAGTCCTCATCTGTCTCTATGACCTTAAATACATATTACAAACAGTTAGGCTATGTTTAGTTGGAATTCAAACAATTTGCGTTATTCACTGACCCGCAGTTATGATAAATACCAGATAACTAGAATATGAATAACCAGAATAACCATAATCAATAAACAGAATCTAAAGAATTACCAGAATCTTAAAAGAAAGTAGCAAAAGAATGAGAAGAATTGGAAAATATTTGTTCTAATTACAACCCTCGAACCCACTAGATTTGGGTTAAAAATGTATTTTTATTTTTCAAATTGATTGAACATGCCTGGCACAATGGAACCAAGGGTCATAGTCCCTAAAGTGTCAAGCCTGCCCTTCTGGCTATCCAAGCAGCCAAAATCAGCTGTTCCAAGGACAGTTTACTGGACATAAATTAAGCCTAGTCCTGGAACCCCCAAAAAATTTGATAAATATTCTCCATTGAGCTTTTCATTTTTAAAAATTCAGGAATAGGCTTAGTCTGTGTCCGTGAGAGCATCCGTTTTAAACATTCCAGAACTCTGCAGAGAGAGGAAGTGAATGGAAGGGTTCGCGTTCAGTCGGTACAAAACCTAGAAACGTTTTAAAATGGAGATTGTCCAATAATATTTAAAATTTTCCTTGCATGTTTTACTGCCTACTGAATGCGAGTCAGGAGTAACCAGGAGTGTATTCCTAAATTGCAGACTGTTGCAAAAAAGTTTAATCCAAACAAAAAACATTTTGCAGTGAAAACAAGTTTCTATTGGACAAATTCAGGCTTCCGTTTGGTTCCAAGAGTAAACAGTAATCGGTTTCTGTTGAAAAACGTTTTGCAACAGTCTGCGACTAATGAATCCACCCCAGGAGTCAGCTTGTAGATGTGGAGTAGAGCACTAAGAGCTGTGAGGACTTTTATATGGACTGCAATATTTACCCGGACAACTAGATTGTAGTTTTTAAACCCTGCCCAGATGTAATAAAATTGGATCCAGCTTTTATGTTTAAATATCTCAGCGGTGATGGCCCTGTTCAGTTCATCCACGTACAAATCAAAGTCCCAACTGTCCTTATAGATGTTTGTCCCGGATGGAGGGTCGGTGATGGCTTTCCTGTGGTTATAGTCAAATCATACATGATTTAAAGTGCATTTTACCTGGGTTACAACATTAAAAAGGAATTAAATGGAAAAAACACAATGTAGGGAAGTGAGATAATAATGGCAGACAATGTAGGGAAGTGAGATAATAATGGCAGACAATGTAGGGAAGTGAGGTAAAAATGGCAGACAATGTAGGGAAGTGAGATAATAATGGCAGACAATGTAGGGAAGTGAGATAATAATGGCAGACAATGTAGGGAAGTGATGCAATAATGGTAGATAATGTAGGGAAGTGATGCAATAATGGTAGATAATGTAGGAAAGTGATGTAATAGTGATTAACAATGTACGGAAGTGAGGTAATAATGGTATTGACAACAGAGGGATTCAAACACCAAAATGTGATTTGTAAATATTGATCATTGTTGGCATTTCTATGGAGTATGGACTGATATGACAGACATGGACACACACACGATTTGCTGATTGATGAGCAATCCTACCGGCTGGGGCTCATCAGAGCCAGGGCCAGATCGAGCACAGCGCCTGGCTTGGGTGTCCATGTTGTTATGCCTGGAGCGCTCTTCTTGATCAGGGCATTGAGCTCCTCCGCTTTGTTTTTCGTGTTAGTTTCCTTAATGTACCTGTCAGTTAACTTATGTCAGTTGTCAATGTCAATTTGGGATGCAACTTATATTGAGTGACTGCAATTGAAGCAATAAGAGGGGTCAAAACCTAACCTGAACCTAGAATGGAATTTGTACACAAAATAGTAAACATTTTGTAATACCTGTCTGAGGGATGTGCTTCGACAAAGTAACCGGCAAACGGGCAGTAGATTTTGGGCTGCAAGGATTTTACCAGCTGGACCTTGTAGTTCATGAGCTTCTTCCTTTCATTCTTGATGAAATCGGCTTTCCAGCTCTCTGCAGGGTGAAATCGACACTAGTCAATGAGTGAACCTCAGTTGTGTTTCCTTGATTCCTTGCTTCCTCTCCCCTTGCCTCTTCCTCAAAATGCATTGGAGGAGAACATCCGAGGGAAGTAACCTCATATCTGTTCCGATGTGCTTTGAGGAGGAGATAAAGAGAGAGGAAATACAATTGAGATTCATCTGCAGTCAATAGCCAGGAAAACCCAAGGGAGCAATTCATTTCTCTGTTATTTGTCCGGCTATACATTTGGATGCTGTATACCGGTCCACCTCACCTGTGTATTTTCCTCCACTGAAGGTCATGGGGAAGCCAGACGCCCCTCCAGCAAAGTCGCTCATCATCAGGTCTACATTGTGGGGCAGTCGGCCGTAGTTTGGCCTGGTGCAGTCCACCGTGTTGAGGATCATATGACCTGGGTGGGAGAACCAGGATCAGATGCACCCGTCAAATGGGATAAGGTTGAGAGAAGGCTTTAAGGTGCATCGTATGCCTACCAGGTGGCACTGGCATGTACTTTTACTACTGAACTGACAAGGACCTGAATCAGACAGGATGTGCATGTTCAATAAAATAATGAGTCTTAATTATCCTGATGGAGCCCATCTTTATATGGATGTATAATCTGTAGGTGGATAAAGTGGGATGAAAGTCAGAATGTGTGACCTGCTTGTGCTTGTACACTGACTGGACAAAACATTAGGAAAACATGCTCTTTCCGTGAAATAGACTGACCAGGTGAATCCATGTGAAGGGTATGATCACTTATTTAAATCCACTCCAATCAGTGTAGATGAAGGGGAGGAGACAGGTTAAAGGAAGATTTTTAACCCTTGAGACATGGATTGTGTATGCGTGTCATTCAGAGGGTGAATGGGCAAGACAAAATATTTAAGTGCCTTGGAAGGGGGTATGGTAGTAGGTACCAGGCACACCGGTTTGAGTGTGTCAAGAACTGCAGCGCTGCTGGGTTTTTCATGCTCAACAGTGTCCCGTGTGTATCAAGAATGGTTCACCACCCAAAAGAAAGCCATCTAACTTGACACAACTGTGGGAAGCTTTGGAGTCAACATGGGCCAGCATCCCTGTGGAACACTTTCAATACCTTGTAGAGTCCATGCCAATAGAGTCCAATTGAGGTTGGTCTGACGGCAAAGGGGGGTGCAATTCAATATTAGGAAGGTGTTCCTAATGTTTCGTACACTCTGTGTAAACACCACCTAGCAGACCCTTTTATGAAAAGTGACTTCCTGTGACTGCAGGAATTGAACCCAGGGCTCTGGTGAAGCTAGCACCATGTGCTCTTACAAAGGACATGATGACTACCTTTATATTCAACAATGATACAGGTGTCCAATTCAGGGTGCACTTCATCCTTCAGAATCATGAATCTGAGGTGCTCATCAATCTGACGGACATAACAGGAGAAGGGCATTAAAGAAGAGCCTTTTGACAGAGGTTCCTTTATCGTATAAACTGTTCATGCAAAGTGAGCTGTTTATGCTTACGTTTTGCCAAATGCCAAAGGGAACGACGTTGATATTTGTCAGCTGCACCTGCCTTTTCTCCAGCATCCTGTAACATGATTCAAATGAGGACAGCATAAACCCATAAAGGTGACACCCTCATTTGTTTTATAGTTGTAAAACCATGTTAATGAGTGACATATAAAGTTGAAGTTGGAAGTTCACATACACCTTAGCCAAATACATTTAAACTCAGTTTTTCCACAATTCCTGACATTTAATCCCAGTAAAAAAATCCTTGTTTTAGGTCAGTTCGGATCACCACTTTATTTTAAGAATGTGAAATGTCAGAATAATAGTAGAGAGAATGATTTAAGCTTTTATTTATTTTGTCACATTCCCAGTGGGTCAGATGTTTACATACACTCAATTAGTATTTGGTAGCACTACCTTCAAATTGTTTAATAACTTGGGTCTGTCATGATCGTTGTCTAAATAAGTGGACCAAGGCGCAGCGTGAGTAGAGTTCCACATTTTATTAGTTAAACTTCCAAAAAAACGAACGTGAAATGTGTAGCTCACAATGGCTCTCAAACACAACAATATCCCCCAACGCAGGTGGGAAAAGGGACACTAAGTATGATCCCCAATTAGAGGCAACGATATTCAGCTGCCTCCAATTGGGAACCATACTCACACACCAACATAGAACTATAATAACTAGAAAACCCCCCCAGTCATGCTGTGACCTATTACCCCATAGAGAACCGATGGCTCTCTATGGTCAGGGTGTGGCAGGGTCAAACATGTCAGGTAGCCTTCCACAAGCTTCCCACAATAAGTTGGGTGAATATTTGGTCCATTCCTCCTGACAGAGCTGGTGTAACTGAGTCAGGTTTGCAGGCCTCCTTGCTCGCTTTTTCAGTTCTGCCCACACATTTCCTATAGGATTGAGGTCAGGGCTTTGTGATGGCCACTCCAATAACTTTACTTTGTTGTCCTTAAGCCATTTTGCCACAACTTTGGAAGTATTGTCCATTTGGAAGACCGATTTGCAACCAAGCTTTAACATGGCTTGAGATGCTGCTTCAAAATAATTTCCCTTCTCATGATGCCATCTATTTTGTAAAGTGCATCAGTCCCTCCTGCAGCAAAGCACCCCCCCCCCCCACATGATGTTGCCACCCCCATTCATCACGGTTGGGATGGTGTTCTTCAGCTTGCAAGCCTCCCCCTTTTTCCTCCAAAAATAACGATGGTCATTATGGCCAAACAGTTCCATTTTTGTTCCATCAGATCATAGGACATTTCACCCAAAAAGTATGATCTTTGTCCCAATGTGCAGTTGCAAACCGTAGTCTGGCTTTTGGCGGTTTTGGAGCAGTGGCTTCTTACCTGCTGAGAGGCCTTTCAACTCATGTTGATATAGGACTCGTTTAACTGTGGATACAGATACTTTTGTACCCGTTTCCTCCAACATCTTCACAAGGTCCTTTGCTTTTGTTCTAGGATTGAGACAAAATGCTTCTCCTTCCTGAGCGGTATGACGGCTGCGTGGTCCCATGGTGTTTATAATTGCGTAATATTGTTTGTACAGATGAACATGGTACCTTCAGGCGTTTGGAAATTGCTCCCAGGTATGAACCTAACTTGAGGTCTATAATTTTTTTTCTGAGGTCTTGGCTGATTTCTTTTGATTTTCCCATGATGCCAAGCAAAAAGGCACTGAGTTTGAAGGTAGGCCTTGAAATACATCCACAGGTACACCTACAATTGACTCAAATTATGTCAATTAGCCTATCAGAAGCTTCTAAAGCCATGCCATCATTTTCTGGAATTTTCCAAGCCGTTTAAAGGCACAGTCAACTTAGTGTATATAAACTTCTGACCCACTGGAATTGTGATACAGTGAGCTATAAGTGAAATAATCTGTCTGTAAACAATTGCTGGAAAAATTACTTCTGTCATGCAAAGTAGATGTCCTAACTGACTTGCCAAAACTATAGTTTAAAAAGAAATTTGTGGAGTGGTTGAAAAACTAGTTTTAATGACTTCCGAGTTCAATTGTATATAGATAACCCTTACCAGAACACTGGCCTTGATGTGTCGCCAACATAAATAGGAACATCGGGTCTCGTCGCAGAGAGGGATTTTAAGGTAGGGTAGCTGAAAATACATTTTTCAGGAATTGAAATCAACATTTCTGCTTGCTTCCGTAATTGAAATTAGGGTCCCACTTTAAACTAAGTACAACTTATAAAGGCTCAATATAGCTTACATAAATGCTTCACATATCTCATACTCTATAAATGGTGTATAAACATACCTAGTTTATACACCATTTATACACCACCCTTTATAGAATATGACACACACACTTATAGACTATCTGTGAAGCATTTGCGTAGTGCTTCAGAAAATTCATGCATGCTATAAAATGCCTTTATACTTCGTTAAAGTGGGACTGAAATTATAAATACATTGAAATCAGTTGTGGCTGGTGGGTGGAGATTGCAGAGGATGGGCTCATACCATCTCTACATATCTGTACCATACAGGTGCCAACTCTGCATACCTGTACCATACAGGTACCATCTCTACATACAGGTACCATCTCTACATACCTGTACCATACAGGTACCATCTCTACATACCTGTACCATACAGGTACCATCTCTACATGCCTGTACCATACAGATACCATCTCTACATGCCTGTACCATCTCTACATGCCTGTACCATCTCTACATATCTGTACCATACTCCATACAGGTACCATCTCTACATACCTGTACCATACTCCATACAGGTACCATCTCTACATACCTGTACCATACTCCATCCAGGTACCATCTCTACATATCTGTACCATACTCCATACAGGTACCATCTCTACATACCTGTACCATACTCCATACAGGTACCATCTCTACATACCTGTACCATCTCTACATATCTGTACCATACTCTATACAGGTACCATCTCTACATACCTGTACCATACAGGTACCATCTCTACATACCTGTACCATACTCCATACAGGTACCATCTCTACATACCTGTACCATACTCCATTCAGGTACCATCTCTACATATCTGTACCATACTCTATACAGGTACCATCTCTACATACCTGTACCATACAGGTACCATCTCTACATACCTGTACCATACTCCATACAGGTACCATCTCTACATACCTGTACCATACTCCATTCAGGTACCATCTCTACATATCTGTACCATACTCCATTCAGGTACCATCTCTACATGCCTGTACCATACAGGTACCATCTCTACATGTCTGTACCATCTCTACATATCTGTACCATACTCTATACAGGTACCATCTCTACATATCTGTACCATACTCCATCCAGGTACCATCTCTACATATCTGTACCATACTCCATCCAGGTACCATCTCTACATATCTGTACCATACTCCATACAGGTACCATCTCTACATGCCTGTACCATACAGGTACCATCTCTACATACAGGTACCATCTCTACATACAGGTACCATACTCCATTCAGGTACCATCTCTACATATCTGTACCATACTCCATACAGGTACCATCTCTACATATCTGTACCATCTCTACATACCTGTACCATCTCTACATACCTGTACCATACTCCATACAGGTACCATCTCTACATACCTGTACCATACTCCATTCAGGTACCATCTCTACATATCTGTACCATACTCCATACAGGTACCATCTCTACATGCCTGTACCATACAGGTACCATCTCTACATACAGGTACCATCTCTACATACCTGTACCATACTCCATTCAGGTACCATCTCTACATATCTGTACCATACTCCATACAGGTACCATCTCTACATGCCTGTACCATACAGGTACCATCTCTACATACAGGTACCATCTCTACATACCTGTACCATACTCCATTCAGGTACCATCTCTACATATCTGTACCATACTCCATACAGGTACCATCTCTACATATCTGTACCATCTCTACATACCTGTACCATCTCTACATATCTGTACCATACTCTATACAGGTACCATCTCTGAATACCTGAGGTGGTCGGAGTGCATGTGGCTGATGTAGATGAGGTCGGCCATGCACAGCCTCTCCATGGAGTCAGCAGGGGGCTCATGGAGCAGCCACCAGCCCCTGGCAAAGGCCGGACCCGTCAGCCAGGGGTCGAATATCATCTTCTTCCCCCCTAGCTGGAGCTCCATACATGCATGGGTGAGGTAGGTCACCTGGGGGAACATGAAGGTCGAGTTTGGAGCGGAGAATCTTGTCGCCCGACGTGCTCTTTTTAGATTTGCGTGCGGCGCGGTTGACCAATCACATTGATATAAATAGCCTGTCGGCCATATGGGGAAAATCTCAGAGGTGTCGGTGTTGGGACTGTCGTTTGTGTCTCTGGAATTTAAATGAACACAAGGGAGATGGTCAAAAAGTCATCTGTGACCAACTGTCACTGAGAGTCCCAGCAATGTGTCCTGCACGGTTGTTGGGCACGGCTGTGATCGGAGGTCTATCCCGATACGTCATCTAGAATCTTGGTGATATCTTTCAACCTTTGCCCATCTCCCTTGTGTCCCAGGCTTAAGTTTGGCACTGAAGCCTTTTAGGTGAGAACACACCCTCAGATCTCACGTTATAAAAGTGGTCTACCCAGATGAGTAGAAGATTGTGTAGACAACTCTCGGTTATTATTTTAAGGCTCATATTTATTCACTCCGGGTAATTACTAACTAGCCTTGGATCATAGCTAGTGTTTGTGTTCTTGTCACCAATTTGTGACTAAACAACATGGGAATGTGTTCCAGATTAGTTTCAACCAGCCTGGTGAAGACCTATTTTTCATGACAAGACCAAGATCACAACTAGATCAAGACATGTTTTTCTGACCTTAACAAAACGTCTTTATACAACCAGTATACATCCTGACCATGACGTCATGTAAGATGTCATAATGTAATTGCAACCAGTTTTGCCCACTGGGAAAGGCCTCAGATCTGTCCAGCCGTGGGTGTGTGTGACGAGCTGTACTCACAGTCACCTCTCCCTCCTGCAGTTCCTGTGGATCCTGGGGGTCTGCCAACCAGGGGTCCCAGACGATCACCTCCACGAGCTGAAGACCACCCTCGTCTGTCATCACGACGTCTGCGTTAGCAAAATCAAGCCTCTTGGGATTAATCATTTCATTACTTTTATTTGATTATCTTAAGTTGAAGTCGAAAGTTTACATACATTTAAACTCAGTTTCACAATTCCTGACATTTAATATTCTCTGTTTTAGGTCAGTTAGGATCACCACTTTATTTTAAGAATGTGAAATGTCTGAATAATAGTAGAGAGAATTATTTATTTTGGCTTTTATTTCTTTCGTCACATTCCCAGTGGGTCAGAAGTTTACATACACTGTCACACCCTGACCATAGAAAGCCTTTTTATTCTATGTTGGTTAGGTCGGGGTGTGACTATGGTGGGTAATCTAGGTAGTTTTTTTCTGTTGGCCTGGTATGGTTCCCAATCAGAGGCAGCTGTTTATTGTTGTCTCTGATTGGGGATCATATTTAGGCAGCCATTTCCCCACTGTGTTTTGTGGGATCTTGTTTCTGTGTAGTTGCCTGTGAGCACTGCTTGAGCTTCACGTCTCATTTATTCTTTGTTTTTTTTTGTTCGGCTCTCTGATAATTAAGAGATGTCGAACCGATTCCATGCTGCGCTTTGGTCTGAGTATGATTACAACGATGATCGTGACATACACTCAATTAGTATTTGGTAGCATTGCCTTTAAATGGTTTAACTTGGGTCAAACATGTCGGCATAGCCTTCCACAAGCTTCCCACAATAAGTTGGGTGAATTTTGGTCCATTTCTCCTGACACAGTTGGTGTAACTGAGTCAGGTTTGTAGGCCTCCTTGCTCGCACATGCTTTTTCAGTTCTGCCCACATATTTTCTGTAGGATTGAGGTCAGGGCTTTATGATGGCCACTCAAACAACTTGACTTTGTTGTCCTTAAGCCATTTTGCCACAACTTTGGAAGTATGCTTGGGGTCATTGTCCATTTGCAAGACCCATTTGCGACCAAGCTTAACTTCCTGACTGATGTCTTGAGAAGTAGCTTCAATATATCCACATAATTGTCCTCCCTCATGATGCCATCTATTTGTGAAGTGCACCAGTCTCTCCTGCAGCAACACACCCACACAACTTGATGCTGCCACCTGTGCTTCTGTAACGGTTTTCATGTGGTGAAGTTGAGTCGGACCAAACTGCAGCGTGCAGATTGCGATCCATGTTTAGTAAAACGTAACACGAATCAAAACACAAACTCAACAAAACAATAAACGTAATGAAAACCGAAACAGCCTAAACTGGTGCAAGCTAACACAGAATAAGGACATCAAAACACTAAGGACAGTCACCCACAACACAACCAAAGAATATGGCTGCCTAAATATGGTTCCCAATCAGAGACAACGATAAACACCTGCCTCGGATTGAGAACCACTTCAGACAGCCATAGACTTACCTAGAACACCCCACTAAGCTACAATCCCACTACATACACACCACATACAAAAACCCATGACACACCCTGGCCTGACCAAATAGATGAAGATAAACACAAAATACTTTGACCAGGGTGTGACAGCTTCACGGTTGGGATGGTGTTCTTCGTCTTGCTAGCCTCCCCCTTTTTCCTCCAAACATAACGATGGTCATTATGGCCAAACAGTTCTATTTTTGTATCAGACAAGAGGACATGTCTCCAAAAAGTACGATATTTTGTCCCCATGTGCAGTTGCAAACCGTAGTCTGGCTTTTTTTATGGCAGTTTTGGAGCAGTGGCTTCTTCCTTGACGAGCAGCCTTTCAGGTTGTTGATATTGGACTCGTTTTACTGTGGATATAGATCATTTTCCTGAGCAGTATGACGGCTGCATGGTACCATGGTGTTTATACTTGCGAACTATTATTTGTACAGATGAACGTGGTACCTTCAGGCGTTAGGAAATTGCTCCCAAGGATGAACCAGACTTGTGGAGGTCTATAAAAAAATGGTTTTGAGTTCTTGGCTGATTTTTTTGATTTTCCCATGATGTCAAGCAACAAGGCACTGAGTTTGAAGGTAGGCCTTGAAATACATCCACAGGTGCACCTCCAATTGACTCAAATGATGTCAATTAGCCTATCAGTAGCTTCTAAAGCCATGACATCATTTTCTGCAATTTTCCAAGCTGTTTAAAGGCACAGTCAACTTAGTGTATGTAAACGTCTGACCCACTGGAATTGTGATACAGTGAATTATAAGTGAAATAATCTGTCCGTAAACAATTGTTGGAAAGATTACATGTGTCATGCACAAGGTAGATGTCCTAATTGACTTGCCAAAACTATAGTTTGTTAACAAGAAATTTGTGGATGGTTGAAAAACAAGTTCTAATTACTCCACTCTAAGTATATGTAAACCTCCAACTTCAACTGTACATATAGACATATTAAACATCTGACTTATTATTTACATTGTGTTCCTCATGTCATTTTTAGATGGCCAAAGGACAGGACAGCTGGAGCTGGGCACTCAACCCACGGGACGCTGAACAGCTTGTACCTCCAAGTCATAAGACTGCTAAACAGTTAGACCAGGTAGCTATTGGCTAACTATCTGCATTGACCCTTTTTGGACTAACTCTGTTGACTCATCACATATGCTGCTGTTACTGTTTATTATCTATCCTGTTCCCTAGTCACTTTATCTCACCTATATGAACATATCTAGCTCATACCCAGGAACATCTACTCCATACTGGTACCTCGTAACGTTATATAGCCAAGTTATCGTTACTCTGTGGATTTATTCCTTGTGTTATTATTTTTTTCTCTCTGCATTGTTGGGAAGGCCTGTAAGTAAGCATTTCACTGTTAGTCTACATCTGTTGTTTACGAAGCATGTGACATAACATTTGATTTAATGATCAGTATCACACAATGTGTACAAATGTACACAAGTTGTCAGAGAACACAAAAGATTAGACATACCGTTTCATATGACCCAAAATGGCAAATAGACTTAAAATGCCATTCAATAACCTTTCAGGTTGAGAAAATGGCAGCTCAACTTACCCAGCTCATCCTGTGTGAAGCTGTCAGGAGGGTTCACATACTGCATAGTTGAGACGTTCAGCTTCCAGTAGTGTTTTGTACACCGGACCGTCCTGCATCAGAAAAACCTTTCAGTCCCATGGACTAGATATGTTTTATCTAAGCCTCGGTATTAAGGAAGAAGTTCAGGATTTTACCACTTGATGTTAAGTGGTTCCTCAGCCTGAAAGTAGTCTATGGGCCAGGAGAAACTGTAATCCAAGGTTCGGTATTCTCTAAACAGCCGCTACTAACTCCAACTATCTTTAGTTGTAAAGTACTGAACTTCCCCTTGAAGTCTACTTACCTTCCATCTAAGTCCTCTATGTCTTTGATGAACAGGCCTCCTTGGTGTTTGCATTGGTTCTTGCAGGCCTTCAGCTCTCCATTTTCTTTGTATATGATGTAGCACTTGCCATCATCTGGGCTCTTCTTAAAGTTGATGCCATCTTTGAGTGAGAACACCGCCTCAGAGTCCAGGGACAACACTGTCTTTGAAGACTGGGCTGTCATTTGAGTGGTGGAATTGAAGTGCTGATGAGAAAAGTAGAGGAGTATAAGTGGATGGTACTCGTAAGAAGAATTTACAGGTGAACCGAACAGACGTCATCAATAAAGGCAATAAAAAATCTATTCAGTTTATTACAAGTTGCAACAGGGAGATACTTCCAGCACAGAACCAGAGAAAATGTCTAACTGGCCTTATATCCTAATCAGCAGACAACTGTTCTGTAAACATCAGTCCCAGAGGCAAGTGGGAAGTCCAAACAAGTAAGTGACATTGCTACAGAATCACAGTGTTCAGACAATACAATAATAATCAGTGTGTCCTCGGTCCTTGTATCTCCAGTCTGGCATCAAACACCATCACCAGATGTGAGTTTAATCCATAACATACAGCATCGAGGCTAGTGACCATCAACTCATATCACAAACAAAAGACTGGAAATCGTGTATTACAGAAAGGGGAAATACATGAATATGAGGTAACAATTTACTTCACACCTAGTGTCATAACACATTATGACACAGTCATAGCCATGTCATTCATTGTCATAACAGCTGACATAACCTGTCATAATATGCTCATAATACTGTTACATATGTTTAGACCTGTTGTGACATATATTATGATATTTTATGGGTGTTTATGACACATACGAGTTTCAAAACCCACAAAACTGACCACACAAGGCAAAACATTCCATTACACCATAGCCTACGTATCAACAGTATTTTTTTTCATTGACTATTTTAAATTATCATTGTAATTGCGCACAAAATGATGTCAGACTTGCACTTACCCCAATGCTCTGTTTCTGATGACTGGGATGAATGCAAGAGCAGGAGCAGGACAAGACACCCTCTTTTTGACAGATGACTGGTATAAGGGCATGTATGTGATTGGCCTATCTGGCTTATATGATTATGATGGTCATAATGCTTCTTGACAGTGTCAAAGTGTATTTTCTTAGTCCAAGTAAAGTGACACAGGATGGTCATAATTCTTTATGACAGTGTCATAAAGTGTATTTTCTACAAGTTGTTTAAAATATGAGAGAAAGAGCGAGAGACCTGAACCTACATTTTAGACAATAGCACAGATTCAAAGAATGAAACATTATATTTACATGTTCATGGTTAGTTCAAATGAGTAATATCTAGATTCAAACAAATGTCAGTTCCTCATAGAGTACTGTGACACTTTGGGAACTAAATTTTACATTGAGATGTATGGAATTACCAGGAGCAGACCTGGGTACAAATACATGCGTATTTAGATTTGAAATACTGATCTTGTGTGAATATGAGTATTATGTGGTCAAAATCCGCTACCTCATAACATTTCCTACAAATAGCCTACTATCTGAACTATTGTATCCAAACACATTCTTCCAAATACCCTCGGAACAAACAGAAAGTGCGTTCAAATGCATAGAGTATTTAAATATTTTATATTTATTGAAATACCCCACATTTGAACATGGGTCTGATTCTGAGACTTTTTGGTTGTAAGAACAATCATCCTCAATTCATATTTTTTTCAGCTCATATGACTGAAATTCATCCAAAGTTAACTTGAAATTCAATTTACAATTTAAGTTTCAGCAAACCCTTTATTTAACCTTGTTGGGATATGGGGCAGCATTTTCACTTTTGGATGAATAGCGTGCCCAGAGTGAACTGCCTCCTACTCTGTCCCAGATGCTAATATATGCATAGTATTATTATTAGTATTGGATAGAAAACTCTGAAGTTTCTAGAACTGTTTGAATGATGTCTGTGAGTAACAACTCATATGGCAGGCGAAAACCTGAGAAAAATCCAACCAGGAAGCGGGAAATCTGAAGTTTGTAGTTTTTCAAAGCTTGGCCTACCAAATACACATTGAGATATGGATGAGGTTGCACTTCCTAGGACTTCCACTAGATGTCAACCGTCTTTAGAAACTGGTTTGAGGATTCTACTATAAAGGAGGGGCTCATGAGACCTCTTTGAGTCAGTGGTCTGGAAGAGAGCCTGGTCTCATGACGCGCACTCCCGACAGAATTACTTCTCGTTCCATTGCTTTTCTGAAGACAAAGGAATTCTCCGGTTGGAAAATGATTGATGTTTTATGTTAAACACATCCTAAAGATTGATTCCATACATCATTTGACATGTTTCTAAAGGACTGTAAAGGAACTTTCAGTTTGTCTGGATGAAGTGCCTGTGTCTAATGAAGATGGATTACTGGGCTGAACACGCTAACAAGTGGCTATTTGGACATAAATGGAACAAATCAGTCATTTATTGTCGAACTGGGATTCCTGGGAGTGCCTTCTGATGAAGATCAAAGGTAAGTGAATATTTATGGTGTTGTTTCTAACTTTGTTGATTCCCAAATGGCGGATATTCCTCTGGCTGTTTTGGGTTCTGAGCGCCGTTCTCAGATTGTTTTTTCCGTAAAGTGTTTTTGAAATCTGACAGCGGTTGCATTAAAGGAGTCGCTTTAAATCTGTGAATAACACTTGTATCTTTTATCAATGTTTATTATGAGGATTTCTGCAAAATCACCGGATGTTTTGGAATCAAAACAATACTACACGTAAGGCCCCAATTTAAACTGAGATTTTTGGATACAAATATGCACATCGAACAAAACATATATGCATTGTATAACATGAAGTCCTGTGAGTGTCATCCGATGAAGATCAAAGGTTAGTTGTTAATTTTATCTATATTTCTGCTTTTTGTGACTCCTATCTTTTGCTGGAAAAATGGCTGTGCGTTTGTGACCTTACAATCGTAAAGCATTTTTTAAATCGGACACGATGGGTAGATTATTCTGCACAAACAAGATGTTTCTTTCATTTGCTGTATTGGACTTGTTAATGTGTTAAAGTTACATATTTCAAAAACATATTTTTGAATTTCGCGCGCTGCCCTTTCAGCGGAATGTTGTCGAGCTTGCGCTAGAAAGGTTAAGGACCAGTGTAGAGTGATGTTTGGTATGGTCAGTGATATCTGGGACCCTTGGGACGTCCCTACCATAACTCCTAACCTCGACCCTATTCCTTAACCTGAACTTCTATGGGGTAAGGAAGTCCCAAGGATCCCGGATAACACAAATATTTGGTGTCCAGTACACCGATATAGACAGAAAGTGGTAAATATGATTCAAGGACAGAGAAGTAAAGCACAAAAGAATGTTTCAGTCAATTTTGTTCTACATTCATCTTTTGAACTGTCATTAATCTTTTGAAAGTTCAGAGCTTAATTTATGTAAACTACCATGAGCAAAATATATACATTAGCTAAATGTTTGAATGCTATTAAGTGCTATCCTCTGAAAATACAGTGAGATGTACATTGTATGTTTGTAGCTAAATAAATTCAATATTATAATGTATGTATCTGTTAACTTATAGGGCTGAAATCCCATTAATGGGATGAATATGACAGCCAGTGAAAGTGCAGGGCGCCAAATTTAAAACAGAAATCTCAATTAAAATTCCTCAAACGTACATGTATTTTATACCATTTTAAAGGTAATCTTGTTAATCCCATCAGTGTCCGATTTCAAATAGGCTTTACAGCAAAAGCACCACAAACGATTATGTTAGGTCAGACCCAAGTCACAAAAACACAGCCATTTTTCCAGCCAAAGAGTGGAGACACAAAAAGCATAAATAGAGAGAGAATGAATCACTAACCTTTGAAGATCATCTGATGACACTCATAGGACTTCATGTATGTTTTGTTCAGTAAAGTTCATATTTATATTAAAATATCTCATTATACATTGGGCGTGTTATGTTCAATAGTTCCAAAAACATCCGGTCAATTTGCAGAGAGCCACAAGCCACAGAAATACTCATCATAAATGTTGATGAAAATACAAGTGTTATACATGGAATTAAAGATATACTTCTCCTTAACTTTTTATGGCTGCAGGGGCAGTATTGAGTAGCTTGGATGAAAATGTGCCCATATCAAACAGCCTGCTCCTCAGTCACAGTTGCTAATATTTGCATATTATTGTTAGTATTGAACAGAAAACATTGAAGTTTAAAACTGTTTGAATGATGTCTGAGTATAACAGAACTCATATTGGCAGGCAAAATCCTGAGTTGAAATCAAAACAGGAAGTCAGAAATCTGAGTTTGTATGTATTCAGAGTCCCCAATGAAATCCCCTTGAGATATGAATGATGTTGCACTGACTAGGGGTTCCACTAGATGTCAACCATCAATAGAAATTATAATGAGGCTTCTATGTTGTGGGAGTGAATGAGAGCAGAATATATCAGCTGTCCATCAAACAGCCATTTTGTGATGACACTTTTTCCTCATGGTAGTCACTTGTGTTCCATTGCTCACAAAGACAAGAATACTCCGGTTGGAGCTTTATTGATGCTATATTTTCAAAACATCCTAATGATTGATTCTGTACTTAGTTTGAAATGTTTCTTCGACCGGTAATATCACTTTGAAGTTTTTGTCAGATTTTAACGCTGACCAGAATTAGGGTTTGGATATGTTTACCACAAACAAAAGAAGGTGTTTGGACATTAATGGACATTTTTGAACAAAACAAACATTTGTTGTGGACCTGGGATTCCTGAAGTGCTTTCTGATGTAGATCAAAGGTAAGAGAATATTTATCATGTAATTTCTTGTTTATGTTGATGCCATCCTTGTGGCTGTGGTGTTTTTAAAATTGAGCGCCATCTCAGATTATTGCATGCATTTATTTTTCTGTAAAGTTTTTTAAAAATCTGACACAGCGGTTGCATTAGAGGTATATCTATAATTCCATGTGTATAACTATATTATCATCTACATGTATGATGAGTATTTCTGTTGAATGATGTGGCTATGCAAAATCACTTTGTTTTTGGAACTAGTGAACTTTATCAAACAAAACATGCATGTATTGTGTAACATGAAGTCCTATGAGTGTCATCTCATGAAGATAATTCAAGGTTAGTGATTAATTTGATCTTTATTTCTGGTTTTTGTGAAGGCTATATTTTGCTGGAAAATGGCTGTGCTTATTGTGGTTTGGTGGAGACCTAACATAAGTTTGTAGTGCTTTCGCTGAAAAGCTTATTTGAAATCTGACACATTAACAACGAAAATAGATTTAAAATTATATAAGACATGTATGTTTTAGAAATTGTAATTATGAGATTTCTGTGGTTTGAATTTTTCGCGCCCTCTATTTTCACTGGTAGTTGTCATATCGATCCCGGTATCGGGATTGCAGCCATAAGTTTAATACAACCACTGTCAGATTTCAAAAAAGATTTACGGAAAAAGCAAACTATGCTATAATCTGAGAACGGCGCTCAGAGAACAAATACATATCCGCTATGTTGGAGTCACCAGAAGTCAGAAATAACATTATAAATACTCACTTACCTTTGATCAGAATGCACTCCCAGGAATCCCAGTTCCACAATAAATGTTTGATTTGTTAGATAATGTCCATCATTTATGTCCAGATAGCTACTTTTGTTAGAGCGTTTGGTAAACAAATCAAAACTCACGGAGCGCGTTCACTAGATGCTGTCAAAAAGTTCTGTTATAGACCGTAGAAACTTGTCAAACGATGTATGGAATCAATCTTTAGGATGTTTTAAACATAAATCTTCAATAATATTCCAACCGGAGAATTCCTTTGTCTTCAGAAAAGCAAAGGAACGGGAGATACCTCTCATGTGACTGCTGCCAGACCTCTGACTCAAACAGCTCTCATTCGGCCCCACTTCACAGTAGAAGCATCAAACAGGTTTTTAAAGATGGTTGACATCTTGTGGAAGCCTTAGGAAGTGCAAGATGACCAATATCCCACTGTATCTTCTATAGGGGCTGAGTTGAAAATCGACCAACCTCAGATTTCCCACTTCTTGGTTGTTCTGTTTTACTAACAGACATCATTCAAACAGTTTTAGAAACTTCAGAGTGTTCTATCCAAATACACTAATAATATGCATATATTAGCATCTGGGACTGAGGAGCAGGCAGTTTACTCTGAGCACCTTATTCATCTAAGCTACTCAATACTGCCCCCCAGCCATAAGTTTTAAACAACTTTTGTCTGTCACCTTTAAACAATGTACATTTCTTAGTCACAACATAGCAAATATTAAGAGAGAAGCATAAATAATAAAGAGCATTACCTTGAGCAGACTTATGTTGACTTGACACTTTGGAATGTGAAGTTTAGACAGAGATCAGTCTTTGTGCATTTGCATTGAGCAGTGAACTAATTGCTGGTGCTTATTAACAAGAAAAATCAAGTGTTTGCCTCAGGAAATCCACAAGAGAAAAGGTACAGAGGTGAAAAAAATAGAAAAAAGGTGAGATGACTGTACAAGGATAAGGGGCGACAGATCATGTTACAGGGAGACTCCAGTACAAGGATAAGGGGCAACAGATCATGTTACAGGGAGACTCCAGTACAAGGACAAGGGGCAACAGATCATGTTACAGGGAGACTCCAGTACAAGGACAAGGTGCAACAGATAATGTCACAGGGAGAGTGCCTGGATGAGCTTTAAGAATATGGCAAATGCCCCCTTCAAAGCGAGGCAACGTATTTATCCCTGCCCAGATGAGGGTGTGCCTCTCTATAGTCAATTATTAAACAAGTTCTTCACCCGCTTTGAAGCAGGGGGTGGCCCCGCTCCCCCTGCCTGTGTGAAGGAGGATGTCATGTCAACCGAGAGCGCGCTTGTCATCAATGAGGACGTTGTAGGGGGTGGGTCCCAAAGACCCTCCCCATTATTAAGGGGACCTTAAGATTCATGTTTTGCTGCAGGCCTTATAATAATATACTGTTGCTATGTGTCTAAAAACTCTGCCACAATATGTTGCACAAGCTATCTATATTAGTCTTTGTGGTTAAGCCCTGGCTGTTGTGAGAGTGGGTTTGCAGGTTGGTGAGTCACCGAAACTAGATAAAAAGTAACCACTGTCTGGTTTTGACATTTTGATCTTGTGTGACAAGAGGACAATTCTAAGAAATTCAGAGAAGCTACTGTACTAGGTTGCCTTATAAAGTAACCTCAGCTTATTGATGCATACATACATTGACGTAGGTGATCATACCACTAGGGAGTGATCACATGTATAAAATCAGCTGTGCCCTTAGGTGGGATGCAGAACTTACTCAGATAATCAACAAATGAACACGACAAAATACAAAAATAATAAAGTGAAATAACAAACCGAACCAGTTCCGTGTGGAAGACAGAAAATAACCACCCATGAAACACAATAGAACACAGGCTACCTAAATATGGTTCTCAATCAGGGACAACGATAGACAGCTGCCTCTGATTGAGAACCATATCAGGCCAAACACAGAAATAGAACATATAGAAAAACGAACATAGACTGCCCACACCAACTCACGCCCTGACCATACTAAAATAAAGACAAAACAAAGGAATAAAGGTCAGAACGTGACACTTGGTGTTTTCTTCAGGAAGGCAGTGAGTTGCTGCGCAACAGCTTTTTCCAAAATTTTGAGAGGAATGGAAGATTCTATATAGGCCGATAGTTTTTTATATTTTCTGGGTGAAGGTTTGGCTTTTTTAAGAGAGGCTTTATTACCACCACTTTTAGTGAGTTTGGTACACATCCGGTGGATAGAGAGCCGTTTATTATGTTCAACATAGGAGGGCCAAGCACAGGAAGCAGCTCTTTCAGCAGTTTTGTTGGAATAGGGTCCAGTATACAGCTTGAAGGTTTAGAGGCCATGATTATTTTCATCATTGTTTCAAGAGATATAGTACTAAAACACTTGAGTGTCGCTCTTGATCCTTGGTCCTGGCAGAGTTGTGCGGAACCAGGACAACTGAGCTTTGGAGGAAAACGCAGATTTAAAGAGGAGTCCGTAATTTGCTTTCTAATAATCATGATCTTTTCCTCAAAGAAGTTCATGAATGTATTATTGCTGAAGTGAAAGCCATCCTCACTTGGGGAATGCTGCTTTTTAGTTAGGTTTGCGACAGTATCCCCCAATTTTTTTCTCGTATTTTTCTTATTTTCCTCAATTAAGTTGGAAAAATAGGATGATCGAGCAGTAGTGAGGGCTCTTCGATACTGCACGGTTCTGTCTTTCCAAGCTAGTTGGAAGACTTCCAGTTTGGTGTGGCGCCATTTCCATTCCAATTTTCTGGACGCTTGCTTTAGAGCTCTGGTATTTTCTGTATACCAGGGAGCTAGTTTCTTATGACAAATGTTTTTAGTTTTTAGGGGTGCAATAGTATTGCGCAAGGTTAAATTGAGTTCCTCAGTTAGGTGTTTAACTGATTGTTGTCCTCTGACTTCCTTGGGTAGGCAGAGTGAGTCTGGAAGGGCATGAAGGAATCTTTGTGTTGTCTGAGAATTTTTAACACGACTTTTGATGCTCCTTGGTTACATTTACATTACATTTAAGTCAGTTAGGAGACGCTCTTATCCAGAGCGTCTGCTAAATGGTTGAGGTCTGAGCAGATTATTTGTTGTGATTGCAAACGTAATGAACTGGTGGTCCGATAGTCCAGGATTATGAGGAAAAACATTAAGATCCACAACATTTATTCCATGGGACAAAACTAGGTCCAGAGTATGACTGTGACAGTGAGTAGGTCCAGAGACATGTTTGATAAAACGCACTGAGTCAATGATGACTCCGAAAGCCTTTTGGAGTGGGTCTGTGGACTTTTCCATGTGAATATTAAAATAATCAAAAATGTGAATATTATCTGCTATGACTACAAGGTCCGATAGGAATTCAGGGAACTCAGTGAGGAACGCTGTATATGGCCCAGGAGGCCTGTAAACAGTAGTTATAAAAAGTGATTGAGTAGGCTGCATAGATTTCATGACTAGAAGCTCAAATGATGAAAACTCAAATTTTATTTCGTAAGCAACACCTCCGCCTTTGCAGGATGCGCGGGGTATATGGTCACTAGTGTAACCAGGATGTGAGGCCTCATTTAACACAGTAAATTCATCAGGCTTAAGCCATGTTTCAGTCAGGCCAGTCACATCAAGATTATGATCAGTTCATTGACTATAACTGCCTTGGAAGTGAGGGATCTAACATTAAGTAGCCCTATTTTGAGATGTGATGTGTCACGATCTCTTTCAATAATGGCACGAATGGAGGAGGTCTTTATTCTAGTGAGATTGCTAAGGCGAACACCGCCATGTTTAGTTTTTCCCAACCTAGGTCGAGGCACAGACACAGTCTCAATGGGGATAGCTGAGCTAACTACACTGACTGTGCTAGTGGCAGACTCACATCCCAGAAAGCCCCTCAATCCCTAACAGGTACCATATACCCACACATGTATAAATGAGTAATGTACAGCAAACTTGTACACATTGTAAAATAGAAAACAGTATTCAGAACGTGACCTACCCCTTGCATCACATTTTCATACTGTGGAGACCTGACATTCAAGATCTCCCTCTATTTGCAAGCGGGCCAATCACAACACGCCTTATTGTCATCAGAGTTGAACCAACCAATAAGAATGCTTGAACATTAAATACACCTTTTTTTAGAGGCAAGTGGAAACATAACCAACCCTGTTACGTAGGCAAACCTGGACAAGGTGTTTGGGCTTCCCTGAGCAAATCATCAGTAACAGGGCCATCGGGGCAGCCCAGGAATGTGTACTGGACAAATAATTGTTGATGGACCTCTGCTTGACTCTGACATGGTGCTGTCCATTGATGGTTCTGCAAATATAGATCAAAGTACAGGTAAAAAAAACATGTAGGATTTGCTGTAGTAGATGTGGAAAATGATATTGAGATTATACAGCCCCTACCAGAACATTTATTAGCACAACAAGCAGATTTATTAGCTCTGAAAACAGCTTGTGAACTGGGGGAAGGGAAGACGCTTACTGTTTATTCAGACTCAGCATATACTGTTGGGGTTTGTTTGTCATGGTGTGGGGTTTTGGAGAACAAGAGGGTTTACTGACACCACAGGAACACCTATTAACTTCTTTGGGGTAGGGGGCAGTATTTTCACATCCGGATGAAAAGCGTGCCCAGAGTAAACTGCCTGCTACTCAGGCCCAGATGCTAGGATATGCATATTATTGGTAGCTTTGGATAGAAAACTCACTGAAGTTTCTAAAACTGTTTGAATTATGTCTGTTAGCATAACAAAACTCATATGGCAGGCAAAAACTTGAGGAATAGTCCAACAAGGAAGTGAGAAATCTGAAGTTTGTTGTTTTTCAAGTCTTAGCCTATCGAATATACAGTGTCTGTGGGGTCATATTGCACTTCCTAAGGCTTCCACTACATGTCAACAATGTTTAGAACCTTGTTCGATGCTTCTACTATAAAGGAGGGGGTAATGGGAGCTGAATGAGTCAGTGGTCTGCCATAGTGCCATGAGCTGGTGACGCGCTTTCACATGAAAGTTAGCTTGCATTCGATTGCAATTCTACAGACAAAGGAATTCTCCGGTTGGAACATTATTATAAGATTTATGATAAAAACATCATAAAGATTGATTCTATACATCGTCTCACATGTTTCTACGAACTGTAATATTACTTTTCTTCTGAACTTTCGCCTGGACCTGCCTGCGTGTCGTGAGTTTGGATTTGTGAACTGAACGTCCTAACAAAAGGAGTTATTTGGACATAAATGAGGGACTTTATGGAACAAATCAAACATTTATTGTGGAGCTGAGATTCCTGGGAGTGCATTCTGATGAAGATCATCAAAGGGAAGTGAATATTTATAATGCTATTTCTGACTTCTGTTGACTCCAACATGGCAGATATCTGCAGGGCTCTTGATTTGTTATTTGAACGCTGTACTCAGATTATTGTATGGTTTGCTTTTTCCGTGAAGTTTTTTAAAAATCTGACACAGCGGTTGCATGTGTCACATATGCTAGTATTGGTAACAGCATAGCTGATGAGGCAGCCAAACTGGCTGCTTTCCGTTGTCACACGCATGCATTCTATTTGTGTCATCTGAAACTAATGATCTTGAGAAACAACAGCAGGCTGATATTCTCAATCACCAAGTGTGGAGGGAGAGAGGGTGTGCTCTTTGTCCTAGGTCTGGCTTATGGCTGCATCTTTTGTCTGACATGCCCTGTTTACCATCAACCATGATCTGTACTATTTGCCGATTGGCTCATGGAGTGGGCCATTCGTCAAGGGGGGATATGAAGGAGAAGATTTCGGCCCAATGGTCTTGCCCGGATTTGAATCAGCACGTAAAACAGTTAATTTACCGTTGCGCGACATGTTTGTTATATAACAGACAAGGAACTCCACTACAACCAGGGAAGTTCCCCACTCCAAAAGGACCTTTTGTCCACCTTGCTATGAATTTCATAGACATGGTAGAGTGAAAACAAAGAAAGAGATACTGCCTGGTGATAATTGACAGGTTCACCAGGTGGGTGGAAACATTTCTCACTACCAATTGTGTTGCGAGAACAGTTGCAAAATTGCTAGTCAGGGAAATCATAACCAGGTTCGGAGTGCTTGAGGTTTTGTCTGCAGACAATAGCACCCATCTCATAGGAGATGTGGTTGCCCAAGTGGCCAAAATGATGGGTGTTGACCAGAAGTTCGTGTCCATCTATCAACCGGGGAGTAACAGGAGTTACTGAGAGGGCTAATCAGACCAAGAAAGGTCTCTTTGCCAAACTATTCCATTCCACAGGAATTGTCCTTATGAAAATGCTTAACAAAGGTATTGGGTGTACACCTTATGAAATGTAAACAAGACGACCAATGAACACCCCAGGGGTGAGACCTATCACTGACCGACAGACATAACTGAGGCACAGTGTGATCACATTGAGTACATGAAAGAATGAACTTATATTGTCAGTTTTCTCCACTCTCACACTAGGAAAGCAGCAGAACCAATCTCAGGTAAAGGATCCAGATGCTCTGACCATCTGCGTAGGAGACTGGGTGGAACTACGAGTCCATAAAATAAAATGGAACCAGCCAAGATGGATGGGACCCTTCCAGGTGACCATGGCAACACCGACTTCAATCCGGGTAGCAGAGAAGTCCTGCTGGCATCATCTCTCCCACTGCAAGCATCTCCCAAAGTGGAAGCCATGGATGAGCGACTGGACAAAAGCAGAGGGCCCAGACCAAAAGGCCGGAAAGAAAGATGAAAAAGAAGGCTCTAGCCAAAGTGCAGAAGAAGGAGACATCATTTCACACTCACACTGAGGTTCTGTAACTAGGAGGCAGACTATACCGGGTCTGGTGGTTTGTTTTCCTCATCGTCCTTTCCATGGGTCTCCTTGTTGGCGCAGCCACTGGTCCCCCTGGGTGATCTGAGGAAAACATCTCCCTCCTCTGGCTCTGAGACTGAGCCCATGCAGCTGGGAGGGATTCGCACAAATGGATACAAATGGTGAGAAAAATTGGAAATCAGAGTAAGAGGCCAGGAACCCAGGTTTTTAGTGTTTAGAAAGCCTACATCAACCACTGAACTGTTCGGGAGTCAGGTTGAGCCTATGAGAAGGACAGAGTTTGAATGTGGGTTTTTATACTTTATGCAGAGAGGTAATGAGAAACAACCTACTAGGTGAAGGAAGACCACAGGACTGTCCTTTGGGAGAAGAACTGAGAGGTTAGCCGGGGAACATGGGACACATGTATGTTGGGGTTGTCACAAGAAGGGAGCAAACTTAACTAATGTGGTAGAAGGAAGCAGGCAGATCCCTCTATGGCCTAGAACTCGAGAGGTGAGTCAGTCTTCATGGTAAGAACTACCCACTCTGTAAAGTGTAATTATCCCAGCAGGCACCCGTGGATAGAATTGTTAGGAAATGGATGCTTGAGCATCAATCCCATACTGACCTCCCTAAGCCTGAAATCAACCCCTGCTCTGTGTCTTTGTTCCAGGGTGTGTTGAGGGATGCTGTCCGTCCTCCCAGGCCATAGTTTCACCAGCAGATAGGGTCAAAGTAGTGGAATGGGGCAGTGTGTTTTTAATGAGTGTAGGAGGTGGTGTCTAGGGCTATATTTCACATTCTTAGAGGAAGAGGACTACTGAAGGTAATAATATGGGCGTGTTGTCGGGTTTTTTAAATAACAACGCACCGTGCAATGATTTCCAAGATTTTACTGAGTTACAGTTCATTTAAGGAAATCAGTCAATTGAAATAAATAAATGAGGCCCTAATCTATGGATTTCACATGACTGGGGATACAGACATGCATCTGTTGGTCACAGATACCTTTTCTTTAAATCCATGGGGGTGGATCAGAGAACCAGTCAGTATCTGTTGTGTGGTTATAGTTGAAAGAGAATAAATGGTATCAAAAAGCTGTATGCAAGCAACCTATTCCAGAGATGTCTGTCACCAGTCTGTAGCCCTGATTATCTATCACCTTCTCCGAAGGGCCCGTGGGTTCGATGATAAAGAGTCAGGTTACAGTCAAATTCATTTCTGTAGTTTAATCTTTCCAAGTAGCAGCTATCAGAATATCTTGTATTTATTTTCTATTGTGAGTTGGCCAAGTAGTGCAGGGGAACATCTTGACTGGATTTGTATTTGGGTGAATTTCAATATTATTAAATCATTCTGTTAAAATGTTGTAAGATATCATAATTAAAGAATGTGCAGTCTAGGACTATAGTTAACAAAGAAGTGGATGCACTAGCTTTGTCTCCTTGTTTTGTTTGTGTGTGTTCCTTGTGTGTGTGTGTTTGTGTGTGTGTGTGTGTTTCAGATGCTCGTGGTGAGCAGGTGTCTGTGTCTGTTTGGTGTGTGGCAACCTGCTGTTCACCTGCTGTTCAAGAGTGTTCCAGTTTACGTCATTTGTGTGTTGTGCGTGTTTTGATTGTAACTGTGACTGTGTTTTCACTCCAAGTCAATGGGTCCTAGTAACATACACTAGACCACTCAACTACAGTAATGAAAACCAGCCAATAAATGGGACATTCTCAATCAAGTGAAGTCACACAATAAGAGCTGTTAATCTTGCGTTTATGGTCATGTCGCAGCAGTGTGTAGGAAGGAGGTGAGTAGTAGATTTGTGCAGCACAGAGGGATAGGCCAACTAGTGATTTATGCTTCAGTAAGGTTGGCTTCTTACAAAGTGAGAAAAATTGGTAAGAGGCCAGGAACCCAGGTTTTTAGTGTTTATCAATGGTTATCAACTGTACCACAGAAATGAAACTTAAATCACAGAAATTAGATGTTGTGGTGGCAGCTGCAGAGATGTATTTGGCTATACGAAATTTGACTTCAGAAGATTTCCAGGGTGTGTTGAGGGGTGGTGTCCCATCCTCCCAGGCCGTTTGCATAGTGCACTAGCAGATAGGGTCAAAGTAGTGGAATGGGGCAGTTGTGTTTTTAATGAGTGTAGGAGGTGGTGTCTCGGGCTATATTTCACTTTCTTAGAGGAAGAGGACTACTGAAGGTAATAATATTTTTTAAATAACAACGCACCGTGCAATGATTTCCAAGATTTTACTGAGTTACAGTTCCTATAAGGAAATCAGTCAATTGAAATAAATAAATGAGGCCCTAATCTATGGATTTCACATGACTGGGGATACAGACATGCATCTGTTGGTCACAGATACCTTTTCTTTAAATCCATGGGGGTGGATCAGAGAACCAATCTGTTGTGACCACAATTTGCCTCATGCAGCACAACACATCTCATTTGCATGGAGTTGATCAGGATGTTGATTGTGGCCTGTGGAATGTTGTCCAACTCCTCTTCAATGGCTGTGTGAAGTTCAGCTTCCAGGAATTGTGTACTGATCCCTGTGATATGGGTCCGTGCAGTGTGATGATGAGGTGATGGCAGCAGATGAATGGCATGTTAATACACTGGTGGAAAACCTAGTCCCAATTGACATACTTGAGTAAAAGTAAAGATACCTTAATAGCCAAAATGACTCAAGTTAGAGTGAGTCACCCAGAAATGAAAAAATACTACTTGAGTAAAAGTTTTTTAAAGTATTTGGTTTTAAATATACTTAAGAATCCAAAGTTTTTAAATGTAATTGCTAAAATATACTTAATTATCAAAAGTAAAAGTACAAATGATTTCAAATTTTATAATAAGCATACGGCACCGTAAATAGTGCCCTAATCTATGGATTTTATACAGACATTGTACCTTTTCTTTTCCTGGATGCAGCACAACACATCTCAGCATGGAGTTGATCAGGATGTTGATTGTGGCCTGTGGAACTCAGACATCATTTACCTATAGGCAACACTCAGACATCCTCTTCAATGGCTACCTATAGCCAGATCCAACACTCAGACATCATTTACCTATAGTCAGGGGAACACACTCAGACATCTATTTACCTATAGCCAGGGGCACACTCCAACACTCAGACTCAGACATCATTTACATCATTTACCTAAAGATATTTAGCCAGTCACCCAGTAAAATACTACTTGAGAAATTTTTTACCTATTTGGTTTTAAAGGGGCACACTCCAACACTCAGACATAATTTAAAATATCATTTACATCATTTACCTATAGTCAGGGCACACTCAGACATCATTTACCACCGTTAGACATCATTTACCTATAGCCAGGGGCACACTCAGACATCATTTACCTATAGCCAGGGGCACACTCCAACACTCAGACATCATTTACCTATAGCCAGGGGCACACTCCAACACTCAGACATCATTTACCTATAGTCCAACACTCAGACATCATTTACCTATAGCCAGGGGCACACTCCAACACTCAGACATCATTTACCTATAGCCAGGGGCACACTCCAACACTCAGACATCATTTACCTATAGCCAGGGGCACACTCCAACACTCAGACATCATTTTTACACTCCAACACTCAGACATCATTTACCTATAGCCAGGGGCACACTCCAACACTCAGACATCATTTACCTATAGCCAGGGGCACACTCCAACACTCAGACATCATTTACCTATAGCCAGGGGCACACTCCAACACTCAGACATCATTTACCTATAGCCAGGGGCACACTCCAACACTCAGACATCATTTACAAATGAAGTGTGTTTAGTAAGTCCGCCATATCAGAGCAGTAGGGATGACTAGGGAGGTTCTCTTGATAAGCGTGTGAATTGGACCCCTTTCCTGTCCTGCTAAGCATTCAAAATGTAAAGAGTACTTTTGGGTGTCAGGGAAAATGTATGGAGTAAAAAGTACATTTCTTTAGAATGTAGTTAAGTAAAAATATAAATAGTAACGTACAGATACCCCCCCCAAAACTACTTAAGTAATACTTTAAAGTACTTTACACCAGTGCGACAATGGGCCTCAGGATCTCGTCACGGTACCTCTGTGCATCAAAATTGCAATCGATAAAATGCCATTGCTTAAGCTTAAGCCTGTCCATACCTTAACCCCACCTTCACCATGGTGCACATTGTTAACAACATCCACAAACCCCTCACCCACACGACGCCATACACATGTTCTGCAGTTGTGAGGCCGGTTGGACATACTGACAAATTCTCTAAAACGATGTTGGAGGCGACTTATGGTAGAGAAATTAACTTTCAATTATCTGGCAACATCTCGGGTGGACATTCTCGCAGTCAGCATGCCAATTGCACACTCCCTCAAATCTTGAGACATTTGTGGCATGTTTTGTGTGACAAAACTGCACATTTTAGAGTGGCCTTTTATTTTCCCCAGCACAAGGTGCACTAGTGTGTTGATCATGTTGTTTAATCAGCTTACTGATATGCCATACCTGTCCGGTGGATGGATTATCTTGGCAAAGGAGAAACCCCTCTGTTCACGAACAGAGTTTTAAACAAATGTGTGCACAAAATTTGAGAAACTTTTTGTTCTTATGGAACATTTCTGGGATCTTTTATTTCAGCTCATGAAACATGGGACGAACACTTTACATGTTGCATATATATTTGTATCCGAATAGATAGACCGTGACTGGCCTCACACTCCAGTACAATAGGTGGCGGTGTATAGAGCTAGAAGTTGGATGCGATCCGTCAACCAAATCCTGAAGAAGATGACGAGGAAGAAAAAGAAGAAGCAGCTGTTTATCCTCAGTCGGCACGGTTCATATTTACCTCAATAGTCAGCACACGATTTACGTGGTTTTCAGCTTGAAATGGCAATGAGTCAGTTTCCCTTCTGCGTAATAGCCTAGAAACGCTACAGATTCGGTGTTGCACGTCTGGACCAAAGGCTCCGGTTGTTTTCGTCGCTGTTCTGGTGCTTTACGGTGCAGGAGGATATGGTTTTCTCATCGTCCCAGCAAGTGGTGGTCGCATTTACGGCGGTGTTGTTTGCGTTTGTGGTGTTCCCTAGAATGTTCGGCGTAGGATCCGGAGCGAAGGAAACAAGAGGTTTTGATGCACGCTACAACAGAAAAGGTAGCATGAATTTTAAAATAGTTTTTGAATTGGCAATGGGACTGCACCGTCATATTGTGTAGGCCTAGCCTATGCAATGTTTTGCTCCTGCCATGGTATATTTGTTTAGTAGCCTAACGTTTTACTATGTTCAAAATTGTCAAACGTATTTAAAACAAGATATGTCTATTTGCAAAAGTGTGCAATATAGTAGCCTCTTAAGGATTTCGCAATAATACAAATGTCATGAATAGGCCTGTTCATCAAGGCCTGTTCATCATCATAATCATCACAATCGTCTTCTAATTCTCTCATGTTATTTCTCAGCGGGTCCGGGACCAGGACCAGGTGCAGTGAGAGGGCAGCCGGTCAACAAGAACACTGCTGGCTCCATGAGCAAAGCACAGACCCTGGAGAACATGCAGCAGATGAAGGTGATGATGGAGCAGGAGATGAAGGGTGACCAATACAAAACCAACAGCAACAAGGGCTACGTGTTCACACTGATGCCGCTCTACGCCATTGGAGTCGGCCTCTTTGCAGCGTACAAATTCCTGAAGGTATAGGCTGGAGCAGGAATTCCACCACTGAAAAATATTGTAGCAGTGATGATTGTGATGGGGTTGCTTGGGGATATCTAAACAGGCATGTGTGCACACGCCTACACAGACAGACAGACAGACAGAGAGAGAGAGCTGGATTGGAGTAGATTGCTGATCAGAGCAAACGTGATTGTGGTGAACTATGGTAATACTGTCAGTCTGAGCCTGAGTGGACTAAACACACATACGACTCAGACTTCTGATATCTCCCTTCTCTCTAAGATCAAGTCTGCAGATGACTCCCAAGCCCAAAAGAACAAGGATGCCAAAGGTCCCAAGAAGTCTGAGGAGACAGGTGTGTTGTGTCCATGTGGTGTTGCCACAAGGGTCTGTTTGCATACCTATGTTCATCTTACTCATCATGCAGATGCTTTTTTACATGGTTTTACGTGGTGGCTTTCACTTTCCATAGAAAATCAGCTGTTTGTTTTACATGGTGGCTGTGTCTCTCTCCACAGAAAATCAGCTGTTTGTTTTACGTGGTGGCTGTGTCTCTCTCCATAGAGAATCAGCTGTTTGTTTTACAGCTGTTTGTTTTACATGGTGTCCATAGAGAATCAGCTGTTTGTGGCTGTGTCTCTCTCCATAGAGAATCAGCTGTTTGTTTTACGTGGTGGCTGTGTCTCTCTCCATAGAGAATCAGCTGTTTGTTTTACATGGTGGCTGTGTCTCTCTCCATAGAGAATCAGCTGTTTGTTTTACATGGTGGCTGTGTCTCTCTCCATAGAGAATCAGCTGTTTGTTTTTGGTGGCTGTGTCTCTCTCCATAGAGAATCAGCTGTTTGCTGTGTCTCTCTCCATAGAGAATCAGCTGTTTGTTTTCAGCATGGTGGCTGTGTCTCTCTCCATAGAGAATCAGCTGTTTGTCTCTTTAGAGAATCAGCATGGTGGCTGTGTCTCTCTCCATAGAGAATCAGCTGTTTGTTTTACATGGTGGCTGTGTCTCTCTCCATAGAGAATCAGCTGTTTGTTTTACATGGTGGCTGTGTCTCTCTCCATAGAGAATCAGCTGTTTGTTTTACATGGTGGCTGTGTCTCTCTCCATAGAGAATCAGCTGTTTGTTTTACATGGTGGCTGTGTCTCTCCATAGAGAATCAGCTGTTTTTTTACGTGGTTTTAGAGAATCAGCTGTTTGGTGGCTGTGTCTCTCTCCATAGAGAATCAGCTGTTTGTTTTACATGGTGGCTGTGTCTCTCTCCATAGAGAATCAGCTGTTTGTTTTACATGGTGGCTGTGTCTCTCTCCATAGAGAATCAGCTGTTTGTTTTACATGGTGGCTGTGTCTCTCTCCATAGAGAATCAGCTTACAGAGCTGGAGCAGCGGCTAGCACAAACAGAGAAGATGCTCAACTCCATTCTGACCCAACTGGACCCATTGACAAGTTGGTAAGTAAGCCAACTGACCCATAAACCACGGAGCTCCGGTTTGTCTTCTGTTTCTGTGGAATATTGCTCTGTAAATAACACCCCATGTAATTAAATACATGTCTGTTGTGATTAAGACCAGTTTATCCTGACCGGGTAGTAATAGCAGTTATTAGGGGACGTTGCATGGTCTTGATAAACTGTTGACACTTGACCCTGCTGAATCTAAGAGCGTTTATGGTAATGGGACTCTGGGGTGTGTTGACCAGGCACCAAATGGCAGAAAGTGTCTTACCGACGCACATTTCTGTATCAACTGGGTGTTGGGTGAAGTGGCCCCTAGGGCCTAGACGTCCATTTTTGAGTCTGTTTCGCATTTCCCCGACTAATGGTTAAGGTTAGGATTGGGGAAGCTGATCCTAGATCTGTACCTAGAGAAACTTCACCCCGGAGCTATGAACTGAACCTACGAAGGGCAACCGGTCAGGGACTGCGTTTCCCAGAGTTCTGTCCTCAGTGACCCCGCTCTCTCCTGGCCATTTCGCTCCTCTCCAGTGTCAAGTCTGTGGCCCAGGAACAGAAGAACGAGATCATGTCCCAACTCCAGTCCATCCGCCACCTGATGAAGAAGAGAGGCATGGACTGTCCACCCCTCAACATTGAAGGTATGTGGCCCCACCTCCTGCTGGGACATGTTCATTAGGCACCAAATGGAAGAATCTAGACAAATAGGGACTACTTTGGGTTTCATTTATCAAAGGTTTGTAAAAAAGAACACACAAAAAAAGACTAAACCTTATGTTCTACAAGTTTTTCCGCTATGGTTGGAATTTACATATTTGACCTCGACAGGAAAGTGTGTGTATCTCCACAAACATCTCAGACTCTGCCTCCACACAACTTCTTGTGGTTGAAGAATTGTATTGCAAGCAAATATTGTAATTTTGTGGAAGCTTCGTTGCTTGGTGACACCGGAATTACTGTAATTACTAACAATGCTGATAAACACAAAGCGTGATGATAAAACAGATTTTCCGTTGGTAAGGAGATCACTGGGCTTGTATGTTTATTATGCAAATCAATCATATTGCAGGACATCTGTCCTTTTCTGACATGAATGGTTTATTCCTGCTACTATACGACAAATATTTACCATTCAATAGGTCAAGCTTCCTGACAGGAAATAGACCAGCAGCCTAGACTATTTCAAGTATTTAACAGTAGGCTATGGAGTATTACCGTGCAGGAGTGTGACCTCATAACATATTTAATCTCTGAGCCTATACCAAGGCAGGAGATATTGATGAACAAAATATTGAACAGTTGGTCTTTTGTGTTGAAGCAGTGTGGGCTCTAAGCACTTAGTTTAACATTTCTCAAATAGCCAGTCAATCTTGCGGAAATCGAGGCCAGAGTTTTGTTCTCGCCTGTTTAGTTTGAAAAAGTCACTGTAAAAAGATTAAAACATTCTGCCAACACCTCCACAATTTGTTGCGTATGCAAATTCTAGGATATCCACTATTTTGTTTTCCGTTGCAAAAAAAAAGACCAATTTTAAATGTTTTCTGTCGTGTTCCCTATTTTATATCACTCTGGTTTTCTTGGTATGGTATCTAAAAATGGGCTAGGTTGGAGCACCGCTCTCTCCTGAATGGTTTGCCATTCAGCTCCAAAAAGTAACTTTCTGACTCTTTAAATTTTTTATTTATTTTATTTTATTTTTTATTTTTTTTTTCATTACAGTGAACAAATGTGTATGTAAAGTTTTTTTGGGGTGCAAAATTAACTTTATTTGTCTTGGGGGAAATGAGTTGGGCAAGCAAGAGTCACACACCCAATCATACATGATCCACATGAGCAGTATTGACATCATGACTCAAACACACCCATCCTGAAATGGGGTGACTATGGCGTATGGTCACAACATTTCCCTTTTCCGTCTTTCAGAGCCACAGTGCGAGAGGAACCTGGATGACCTCATCGAGTCTCTGGCAGCCCATGCCGACACCTCACTAGAGGTGGTTGCTCCTGCGGAAGACGATCAAAGTGGTGTGGAGAAAGAGGAGGAGCCAGTCCACCAGCAGCACCACCCTGAATCCAAGGGTGGGCACTCAGTGACCGACGCTCAGGAGGAGGACATGCCCTCCTTGGAGGATTCTTGTGAGACAAACATTGAGGACATAGGCCTAGCCCAGAACATTCCAGAAGAAATGCCTACAACTGGGCTCAGACGCCGCAACAGGCTGGAATGAACAGAAAAAAGGTTGTTTTAAACTACATGAATAAAGCCATACATGTATTTTCTCATTCTTAATGGCACTACTGCAGTCTGTTCAGTAATGCTCTTGCTTTTGGCTCGTAGTTGAATAAGAAAGGGCAGCTATCATTGTGAAATAATTTTGTCCAAGGTTGTGTGTGATGGAGGTGATTTTTCTGTTCCATCCCTTAAAGCATAGCAGATCCCTGGCTAAGCCAATGTGTAGGGTTAGGACTTACTCCTGACAAATAAAAGCCCCAGAAGCCTAACTCCATATAATTAGACTTATTTCTGGAGCTTTTCCTTGTAAGGCCCCAAGTATGAGGCCTGAGTTTTCCATCCTTGAACCAAATGGTAGTGAGTATGTAAGGTGCCTGTAAATGTGTTTTCATCACGTGATGCTGCTTGGAAACCCTGTACATCATTATATGCTGCCATCTTTTAGAAGCAATCATTTCGGCCCTAACTATCAAGACCTCAAAGTGTGTTATGCAATCTTGCAACTGCCATCCGTATGTCATAGAATAGTCAAAATAATAAAAAATGTCAAACATAGTTAATTATAAATAGCTACATTTTGTTTTTCTACTACGTACTCGAGTCTACAAACTACAAGTGCAAGCTTGTGACGTTTGGCTTGTGGTATGATTTGCTTGTTTTCAGACATCTTATGCATGTGTTTTTCTCTGCAACTGATCTTGAATGTCCTGGTGGATAAAACTGCATGAGTTCTCTTACTAGAGGGAGATGCAGGACAATCATGAATGTATTGATGACATCATGCTAAATCATACCTCTCCAACCCTGTTCCTGGAGAGCTACTGTCCAGTGGGTTTCTCTATAACCCTGTTCCTGGAGAGCTACTGTCCAGTGGGTTTCTCTATAACCCTGTTCCTGGAGAGCTACTGTCCAGTGGGTTTCTCTATAACCCTGTTCCTGGAGAGCTACTGTCCAGTGGGTTTCTCTATAACCCTGTTCCTGGAGAGCTACTGTCCAGTGGGTTTCTCTATAACCCTGTTCCTGGAGAGCTACTGTCCAGTGGGTTTCTCTATAACCCTGTTCCTGGAGAGCTACTGTCCAGTGGGTTTCTCTATAACCCTGTTCCTGGAGAGCTACTGTCCAGTGGGTTTCTCTATAACCCTGTTCCTGGAGAACTACTGTCCAGTGGGTTTCTCTATAACCCTGTTCCCGGAGAGCTACTGTCCAGTGGGTTTCTCTCCAACCCTAATCTAGCACGCGTGATCCTAATAATTAGCTGGTTGATAAGGGGAATCCAGTTAGTTATACGGGGTTTGTGGGAACCTACCGGAGGGTAGCTCTTCAGGAGCAGAGTTGGAGAGCCCTGGTCTGAATTAATTTGCATTTGTCCAGTTATGTAGTTCAGATTAAGCACGATATGTGTATTTAGCAACACAAACATGCAATCTGCTCTGTTTTATATTTGTTTAAGTATTTTATGTGATCTATCGTTGACTGTAGTTAACACAAGTTAGCCTCTGGTAAGAAGCAACCCAGTGAAACTACAGGATAGAACAGAAATCAAATGATCTCATTGGTTTTGTCTTAAATTGCACCCTACCTATTCCCTATATAGTAGGCCTCTGGTCAAAAGTAGGGAATATGGTGACATGATCTGTGTAGTAATACTGTACCAGCAATCAAATAATCACGTTTGTGTAGAAATGCTGTACCACAAGACTTTTCAAAACACTGACAAATATCTTGTCTTGTGATAACTATAGCTTTGGAGCAAATGTTTAGCGAACACACAATTCATATATCTGGAAACTATAGAAACACTGCGATGTTTGTCTCCTGTTTGAGAGGTCATTTGTCGGCTAACTCTATTTATTTTGTGTAGCTGTGCTCTTGGGCATAACTGAGGAACGTTGAAAGAGATGGGAGAAAATGTTCCACTCCTTACTAGAAAATAAAGGCAACCCTTTTTTTGTGTGAATATTTACTCCATTTCATGAATCTATTTGATGGATTGATTTGATTTTTAAAAAATTAAAAGGTAACATGCACATTGTTAGCAGATGTTAATGTGAGTGTAGCGAAATGCTTGTGCTTCTAGTTCCGACAATGCAGTAATAAGCAACGAGTAACCTAACAATTCCACAACTACTACCTTATACACACAAGTGTAAAGGGATAAAGAATATGTACATAAAGATATATGAATGAGTGATGGTACAGAACGGCAGAGGCAAGATGCAGTAGATGGTATAGAGTACAGTATATACATATGAGATGAGTAATGTAGGGTATGTAAACATAAAAGTGGCATAGTTTAAAGTGGCTAGTGATACATGTATTACATACAGATGGCAAGATGTAGTAGATGATATTGAGTACAGTATATACATATGAGATGAGTCATGTAGGGTATGTAAACATGATATTAAGTGGCATTGTTTAAAGTTGCTAGTGATACATTTTTTACATCAATTTCCATTATTAAAGTGAGCTGGAGTTGAGTCAGTATGTTGGCAGCAGCCCCTCAATGTTAGTGGTGGCTGTTTTAACAGTCTGATGGCCTTGAGATAGAAGCTTTTTTTCAGTCTCTCGGTCCCTGCTTTGATGCACCTGTACTGACCTCGCCTTCTGGATGATAGCTGGGGTGAACAGGCAGTGGCTCGGGTGGTTGTTGTCCTTGATCTTTATGGCCTTCCTTTGACATCGGGTGGTGTTGGTGTCCTGGAGGGCAGGTAGTTTGCACCCGGTGATGCATTGTGCAGACCTCACTACCCTCTGGAGAGCCTTGCGGTTGTGGGCGGAGCAGTTGCCGTACCAGGCGGTGATACAGCACGACAGGATGCTCTCGATTGTGCATCTGTAGAAGTTTGTGAGTGCTTTTGGTGACAAGACAAATTTCTTCAACCTCCTGAGGTTGCAGAGGTGCTGCTGCGCCTTATTCACAACTCTGCCTGTGTGGGTGGACCAATTCAGTTTGTCCGTTATGTGTTCGCAGAGGAACTTAAAACGTACCTCCCTCTCCACTACTGTCCCGTCGATGTGGATAGGGGGGTGCTCCCTCTGCTGTTTCCTGAAGTCCACAATCATCTCCTTTGTTTTGTTGGCGTTGAGTGTGAGGTTATTTTCCTGACACCACACTCCTAGCGACCTCACCTACTCCCTGTAGGCCGTCTCGTTGTTGTTGGTAATCAAGCCTACTACTGTTGTGTCGTCTGCAAACTTGATGATTGAGTTGGAGGCAGGCATGGCCATGCAGTCGTGGGTGAACAGGGAGTACAGGAGAGGGCTCAGAACGCACCCTTGTGGGGCCCCAGTGTTGAGGATCAGCGGGGTGGAGTTGTTGTTGCCTACCCTCACCACCTGGGGGCGGCCCGTCAGGAAGTCCAGTACCCAGTTGCACAGGGCGGGGTTGAGACCCAGGGTCTCGAGCTTGATGACGAGTTTGGAGGGTACTATGGTGTTAAATGCTGAGCTGAAGTCGATGAACAGCATTCTCACAGGTATTCCTCTTGTCCAGATGGGTTAGGGCAGTGTGCAGTGTGATTGCGTCGTCTGTGGACCTATTGGGGCGGTAAGCAAATTGGAGTGGGTCTAGGGTGTCAGGTAGTGTGGAGGTGATATGGTCCTTGACGAGTCAATCAAAGAACTTCATGATGACGGAAGTGAGTGCTACGGGGCAGTAGTCGTTTAGCTCAGTTACCTTAGCTTTCTTGGGAACAAGGACAATGGTGGCCCTCTTGAAGCATGTGGGAACAGCAGACTGGGATAAGAATTGATTAAATATGTCCGTAAACACACCAGCCAGCTGGTCTGCGCATGCTCTGAGGATGCGGCTGGGAATGCCGTCTGGGCCTGCAGCCTTGCGAGGGTTAACACGTTTAAATGATTTGCAGTATCATTCATACCTCAGGCGGACTTGTGGTTGAATGAGCTCAGCACAATAGAGCTTTAAGTAAAACACCAACCCACAGCAGGCAGTGGATATCTACTGCTATAATTACACTGAGAAAAGAGCTGTCAGACTGCACTGTGTGTGATGTTCCTCTGTATACAGAAGATGGCGGTAGAGGAACACAATACTTCAACGCAATTCCCCAGCAGAATCTTATTGACGCTCAATACTTTTAGACCTGCTTCTATCTGAGCAAAATCAAAATGTCAGTTCAAATGTAAAACATCAAAAATAGTCTGACCGTTGCCTTTATATAACAGTATATGCCTCTAACCAGACACTGTTATCCAAAGCACCGTACACTATGTGTATGTGATTCCCTGCAGGAATTGAACCCACAACCTAATCCTGGATGTTGCTTCCTTCATGCTCTTACCAACTGAGCTGTATAGCAGTCAGAACCACCTTGACTGAATGTCAGACAAACACTTCAAAAATAATTGACCAGATGTTTCAGCAAGAGGGAAGACATTTTTTAAGAAACGTTAAAATCCCTAAGTAATATCCTGAAGCTATATTAGCTAGACATGTACTGTATACTTGTAGCTTAACTGTGAAGGTTCACAGTCATTCACCACAAATTAATATGCCTCTTTTAATTAGCCGAACGCACCTCAGTTTCCATCTAATCAGGTCAAAATTTACCCCAGAGATTCAACCGACTTTCACTGCAATACCCGAGCTTGTCAATTAGTTAAATAAACTTAAATGACACTCAGTGTTTCACATGTAAGCAGTGCTATGATACCAGGGTCGTGTTCATCAGGCACCAAGTGTTTTGAGTTACATGTCGTATTGAACACAACCCTGCGGTTCTGCTTGTTGTGGTCCTCTTTTCCACACCCACTAAACCCTGTTAAGGAAACTACAGGTTAATAGTGCCACTGACGTCATTTGAAATGTAGGGTTCAAATCACTTTCCAAACTTGAATAATGCATATGAATATGCTGTTTAGCCTAAGGCTGTGTTTACACAGCCACCCTAAGAACCCCAAACTGATTTTCATCCTATATCCAGTCTATTTTTCTGAAAGTCCACACCCAGATTTAAATGTGACCCATATTAGATTTGCGTATTCACACGGATGTAGCCTCTGAACCAGCACACTGATGCAATGTTCCTTTTACATGTTGGGGTGGTTGTCATGGTAACAGAAGGTACTGTGCAAAAAACACACACAAAAGAACACTTCAGAGCAAAAACATCTGATCTGAGCTTCTAGACAGAGGTCGCATATGGAGGATGGGGTTTGTATCAGGATTGGTGCTATAAATCGGAAGTCAAAAGATCAGATTCCATGTGTTTTTTCTGTTGCTGCTGTTTACACATTAAGGAGAAGTTCAAATAGGTATCAGATATGCAAAATATCTGAATTGGGCTGCCTGTGTAAACTCAGCCTAATAGTGGCAGAAGATAGGCTATGTCACCAAACGGAAGCAAACTATACCAAAACCTTTACTAATTTGGGTTGTGTCCAGAAGTTTATTGTGATGGTTCACTCAAACTGTCTTAGTATTTGTTTGTTTAATAGTCCACTGTTAATATGATCCCAAACAGTCTTGCATGTCAGTAGTCAAGTTTTCAAGATTTATTTTCATTTTATTTTATTTCACCTTTTTTTAACCAGGTAGGCTAGTTGAGAACAAGTTCTCATTTACAACTGCGACCTGGCCAAGATAAAGCCAAGCAGTTATACACAAACAACAACACAGAGTTACACATGGAATAAACAAACATACAATCAATAATACAGCAGAAAAAGTCTATATACAGCATGTGCAAATGAGGTAAGATAAGGGAGATAAAGGCAATAAATAGGCCATGGTGGCAAAGTAATTACAATATACCAATTAAACACTGGAATGGTAGATGTGCAGAAGATGAATGTGCAAGTAGAGATACTGGGGTGCAAAAGAGAAAGATAAATAAATAATTACAGTATGGGGATGAGGTAGATTGGATGGGCTATTTACAGATGGGCTATGTACAGGTGCAGTGATCTGTGAGCTGCTCTGACAGCTGGTGCTTAAAGCTAGTGAGGGAGGTAAGAGTATACAGCTTTAGTGATATTTGCAGTTTGTTCCAGTCATTGGCAGTAGAGAACTGTAATGAGAGGTGGCCAAAGGAAGAATTGGCTTTGGGGGTGGCCAGTGAGATATACCTGCTGGAGCGCGTGCTACGGGTGGGGGCTGCTATGGAGCACTTTCAGTAGATACAGAGCACAAATTAGATGTTGATTCATTTTGAGTCAACTATCTGTTTAGGTACGGTTGCTCCCATATTAATTGGAGGCATAGACAACAGACACCAATTGTTTAGCCTGACGATCAGTGGTCCTGTGGGTACACAACTTTTAATCGTTATTCCTTTGTCTGCCAATTTACACTAAACCTGTAGTCTAGGACCCCTGAGACTGAGTAAAGCCCTGCACGTTTCTCAAAGGGCTGGTTTCCCAGACACCGATCAAGCCTAGTCCTGGACTAATCCATTTTTCATGGAGATTCTCAATTGACCATGTTTTTTAGTCCAGGACAAGGCTTCATCTGTACCTTGGAAAGCAGCACATGGTGTTTGCTGAAGCTCTGTGTGGTCTAAAGACACCCATTGTCTGCCAGGGTCTTGTCTTGGACAAGTTTGCAATGTAGTCTTTCCTTGATTCTTTGTGTCCTCTCTCCACCTTTATCGTGGAGGACGAACAGAGAATTGTAGATGCTTGTTCATTGGGCATCTTAAATGTCAGCAAGCTAGTCTACTGGGAGAGAGGGAGAGCAGAGAGAGCTCATGATCTGGGATAAAATTAGGATAGGCCGAACAGGACGGCACAAGACGTTCATGCTGAAATGAAGGCAAGGAGGTTGTGTGTTTGTGTGTGTGTTCAGGAACACTGCATCTCAGCCTTCACAAGGTCACTTTCTCATAGTTCTGTGAAAGTGTTAGCTGATGTTTGAAAAGGCTTCATGTTGGCAAGGCTTTGCCGATTCAGCAAGCTCTCAGGACTTTGTATAGAATGAATCTCTTCTTAACAGCCTTCTCTATCACAATTGTAACCAATTATCTTTCATTATCATCCTCAGAGCCAAACTTGTCAAACTCTTTTGAACAAAATTCATTTTTTTTGATTAGGCTAATATCCATGAAAACCTTTTAGTTTCCTGACTATAATAATGTATTTGGTCAAATGGGAGTAGCTTACAGTGAACAAAACATAGTAGTGGTCCTTATGCTGGACGTGAGCCATGTTACAATTCCCATCAAGTGTTTTAACCCTGTCAGCGCGATGTGTATGGTGTTTGCCTTTCAAGCCATCGACCTTTCAAGCCAGCTTCCATACCCTGCAGTTTGCTATGCTGGTGTCAGAAGTGGGATGGCGGCTTTGAAGCAATCGGAGAGCACAGCCCGGATGTGTGAGGAGGCTGAGCAGTCGAAGCACGGGGAGGTGCCTTCCCTTTCGGAGGGGGCAGTGTAGCGATCCTCGCTATATATGAGCTATGTCATAATTCCCACCAAGTGGCTTAACCCTTTTGGCGCAATGAGTGTTTGCTTTTCACGCCAGCGACCCGGGTTCACTTCCCTGCCCCGCCATTCGCTACAATACTATGGCTCCTTGCTCTTGAAGAAAGTATCTTGTTGCCATAGCTCCTTGACAAATGTTAATTGTTATCCAAGTGCTGCTATCTGTTCTGTTTTTGTATCAGGCCTGATTTGACACATTCAGACTAGTGCCATTTGAATTTGTCTTAGTCGATTTGCCCCGAAAAGATTCATTTGTCTGAACTGTGTAAAATAAGCTGTGATTACCACACAATGGAAGGTCAAACATCAGCCATTAAGTTAAGCTAGTTGAAGGGTATTTTTAGGAAATGTCTCTACTCATACGAACCCCCTCCTAGTTTTATGAAAATGTCATCTTTCTGAAAGATTTTCATTATATTGTCTATATTATCTGCTTAAGTTCTAGTTGATTCAGATGAACTATATCCGTGATATAGTTATTAGGCCTACTAGACAGAGAGGGTGGGTAGACTCTACCTATATCCGTGATATAGTTATTAGGCCTACTAGACAGAGAGGGTGGGTAGACTCTACCTATATCCGTGATATAGTTATTAGGCCTACTAGACAGAGAGGGTGGGTAGACTCTACCTATATCCGTGATATAGTTATTAGGCCTACTAGACAGAGAGGGTGGGTAGACTCTACCTATATCCGTGATATAGTTATTAGGCCTACTAGACAGAGAGGGTGGGTAGACTCTACCTATATCCGTGATATAGTTATTAGGCCTACTAGACAGAGAGGGTGGGTAGACTCTACCTATATCCGTGATATAGTTATTAGGCCTACTAGACAGAGAGGGTGGGTAGACTCTACCTATATCCGTGATATAGTTATTAGGCCTACTAGACATAGAGGGTGGGTAGACTCTACCTATATCCGTGATATAGTTATTAGGCCTACTAGACATAGAGGGTGGGTAGACTCTACCTATATCCGTGATATAGTTATTAGGCCTACTAGACATAGAGGGTGGGTAGACTCTACCTATATCCGTGATATAGTTATTAGGCCAACTCGACAGAGAGGGTGGGTAGACCAGAGACATATATTTAAAGAGTTTGGACATTGTGCTTTCTGCATCTAAATGTGCCTCTGGGGTAGACTATGGCTTAAAATATGAAACAATTATTGTGTAAAAATTGAACTTGCACTTGAACCCAAATGCATTCAAACCCAGGCTGCAAGAACCCTCCTGGACAAATGGACATGCAGATCTCCATGGCTCATATGGGCAGCCTAGGAACCACCTTGGCTCTCTGAAACTTATTTTTTACCCTTCACTTCCCGATAAAGATCAGCTCTCTGGCAGTCTGGCTGTTCTATTTTTAGCAAAGAGCTGTGGGAGAGGGGGAAATAGATAGGTGCTGCTGGTTGTTTTGGTTCTTGTATTGGTCATGTGGAAGTATACCTCCCGCTGGGCACACTGGTTGAATCAACGTTGTTTCCATGTCATTTCAATGAAATGACATTGAACCAACATATGGATTAGACATTGAATTGGCATCTGTGCCCAGTGAGCTGATTATTGGGAAAGAGCTTTTCAGTCCACATGTACTGAGGGCCATAATGTTGCATGATTAATGGCTCCCAATAGTACTAAACAAAACGCCAATGAAACAGATGGTTAAACTGCTCTGATCAGAGCCATCTCACAGATTGAGGCTCCATTTTGAGAAAAAGCCTAGTTCTTTTTTCTCCTTTAAAAAAAAACTTTTTTAACTAGGCAAGTCAGTTAAGAACAGTGGGTTAACTGCCTGTTCAGGGGCAGAACGAAAGATGTGTACCTTGTCAGCTTGGGGATTTGAACTTGCAACCTTCCGGTTACTAGTCCAACGCTCTAACCACTAGGCTACCCTGCGGCTCCTTTCCTATTTACAGCCCAATTGTATATGTAGGCTATAGCCTACTCTTCTCATTGGCTACGATTTGTAAATTGTAATCTAACATTTTTAAAACATCTACACTTTGAATGGGAGTGGAGTTTTCCCCCTTTGTAGATGAGAAATGAGTTTTCATTACTGTTCAATCAGAGCGTGGCACGTTTTTACTGCACGTACATCGGGGAATATGATGCGCATAATTATAGCTATCCTCTTCTCAAGGCCTCGTCGCGTTGATTGAGCTGCGCTGAGCACATCAAATGAGACTCGCTCTCTAGTTCCACCCAACCAAGTGTAGACATTCAAAGAGATGTCACATTTTAGGCTTGAGTGCCTTGATTTCACGATGTCTTTATTTTGTTTATTTTCCGCATTGGCTAATTCCCAGTACTTTAGTAGCGTATAGGCCTATAGCTATTGCGTTAGTACATAGGAGTTATGTTACTCCAAAAAGGGTTCTATGCTTGCTTCTTATATGGCAACACTTAAGGTTCTGTATAGAACCGAAAATGGTTCCATATAGAACCATTGCGTTCCATATAGGCTTCCATATTGGGTTCTATTTGGAACCAAAATAAAAAATGATGGTTAAATCCAGAACCTTTTTTTCTAAGAGTGTATTGTTGCCGATCTATTCATTAACCAGAGAGAGAGACACACTGACCTGACCAGTTCTGTTCTGCTCTTGGCAACTGGTCCGAATCACGAGTTATTATGAGAATGTAATTGATAGCCTATGTTGCTCGAATTAAACCACTCAGCGTGCCATGTAAGCTAAATCAACGTGTTGAAATAGAACCCAACAAAGTTGAACTGTTTTCCTGCGGTTGCTGATGTCACAGACGTAAGGTGCTGAAAGGACAGCTCCCTCACTTTGAAAGCGCATCTCGCGTCAGTGTGAAACTAGATCGAAGATCATTCCTATAAATAATTGCACTATAAAATGTAGGACCACACTCTGTGATGGAAATAGAACGGGATCCACATGAGACATGTTTCTCAGTCAAGCAATCTGACCTGTTGAGAACACTCACGTTCAACATCTTATTTCGGCGAATCATAAAAGCTGAAAAAAGTTGCACTAGATATTCGTTGGCATAGATTTAAACTATTTTGATTGCCAATCCAAATGTAATGAGGTGATCGTTGCTACATAGCAACATGAGCACGTGTGAGAGGATCGCTAGTAACACGGACGCACACACACACTATAGCAACAGACAACCTGTGTGCAGAAAGCGAGAGGGTGTGCCCTTGACGTCGTTTCTCGTCAAAGACTCAAAGATTTCGGAGAGAACCATATCCAGGTTTGCTTACTTGCTATTCACCACGGCATTGTCATGACTTTAACGAAAAGGGCACAGAGCTCAAGGTTACAAATCAATAATTGGAATGGTTTCGTTTGACTTCACCTGTCCAAGTGTGGAGCGGAGAAGAGAGTCAAGACACCCCCAAGGCACACATCACCAGCGCTGCCTGTGCTTGGAGCTACTGGCTGACAGATCCTTCGCATAAGGAGGAACTAGAGGGAGTCTGACAAGCGATAAGAATCCTCTCTTCCAAATCACCAACAACGATTGGTAAAGCACCTTCACCAAGCGTAATGAGAGCTCCAGGCTGAATCTGGAGTGGCTGTTCTCAGCTGAATCCAAAAGGGTTTTCGTGAGATTTTCTAACCCAACTGGGTGTGTACAGCACCGTGCCCGCTGTTACTCTGGACTGCACTCGATATACCTTATTTACCAAGTCATGTCTTATACAGAGCGATGGGTAAGTTCGACGACAACGAGAGGATAATCCTCAACGTTGGGGGAACCAGGCACGAGACGTACAAGAACACGCTGAGGACACTGCCGGGGACTCGGCTGGCCCTTCTTGCCTCCGATTCTGACATCGAGTCCGTTTTGGATCAGCTGCAACAAGTCCCCGGCTTCATAGAGTACAACACGCGGAACAACGAATACTTTTTTGACCGCCACCCAGGGGTATTCGCTTATGTCCTTAACTACTATCGAACCGGGAAACTCCATTGCCCAGCAGATGTTTGTGGTCCGCTGTTCGAGGAAGAGCTGTCCTTCTGGGGAATCGATGAGACGGACGTGGAGCCTTGCTGCTGGATGACCTATCGCCAACACAGGGACGCCGAGGAGGCGCTCGATGTGTTCGACATAAACGTTGACAATGGAGACGACGACGAAGAGACGGGGAAAAGACTCGGCATTGAGGACGTGGTTGATCCTAATATCAGCCGCTGGAAAAAGTGGCGACCTGTGATTTGGAATCTATTTGAGGATCCCTATTCTTCCAGAGCCGCCAGGGTAAGAGCGCGCGCTGGTGTGGAGAGCTCACATAACAGTCCATGCACAACAAGTTCCCCCGATTCCTTCTGTGCACAGAAAAGTGTCATTACATTAGACATCAATTCCTTCTAATAAAATAACAATTATTACACAAATATAACATACATTATTAACATTTTAAATTCGTTGTAAGGGACGTAGGTTGTCTGCTTATTCACATGTCAGTGTCAAAGATGATTTCCCCACGACTGCTTTCATAATGACCTTTTAAACTTGAATATAGTTCAAATAATTAAACTCGACATTTTTCCTCTTTATGTCATACACAAGTATGCATTTAAACATATCAATGCGCTATACTTGTGGTGCGTAAATACATATTTAAGTTAAGCTACACTACCTATCCATGATAATAATAATAATAATAATATATGCCATTTAGCAGACGCTTTTATCCAAAGCGACTTACAGTCATGTGTGCATACATTCTACGTATGGGTGGTCCCGGGAATCGAACCCACTACCTGAGAATCAAGTAGAAATATTTCACGAATTAGATTACTGTTTTTTTTTCTGATACCACCAAATTCGTTTTTTTCTTCTGTCGTTTGGGTTTGTTTGATATTGAGCATGCCATATAATAGATGGGTGATGGAATGGTCCATCGCTCAACAGAAATAGGCTAATGTAAAACCTGTGGTTAGCCACACCGCCATATTCCCAAATTGTACCATTTATCTGCAATCCTATACCAGAAACATTACGTATTTGGCCTTAAGCCTACGTTTACGAACAAGTTTCGGGCGGTTATTTATTTAAAATTATTAATTCATTTCAAAATATAAGTTTAACATATCAATTAATTTGAAATGTTTACAGCAATAACTCACGACATGAGCCTAAATTCGATCAGTGCAACAATGTAAACACTAAAACATGACCTTGAATTGATTGCTTTTGATTGAAATGCTCATGGGCAATTTTACACGTTGGAGTGAGATGTGCCCCGCATATTAATAACCTGTGTGAGAAAGTATTTCAGAATATTTACGTATCGCAGAGGACATTAGACTAATTGTAACTTACAATTCTCTTTTGCATACTTGGTTATCTATCATTTATTTGTTGTTGTTTTAAGTCGAATTCTATAGGTTGCTGTCAATCATTTGTTCATTGTACACCTGGCAAACGTGTCTTCTCTTACTGAAATGTTAGGGTGAGCCTCCGACATATCTACCTACCTTATCCATGCCAACTGTATGCTCACATGACCAGTGAAGGACTAATGTTTACTGGCATGCAGTTGTTTTGCTCAATAGGCAGTAAATAACCATTTCATTGGCCGACTGGCTGTGGAGTCAGCGCTCCGGAGGCTCCTGGCCACTGTCATGTCACAATGTATACCCCATCATTTACAGAGTCTAAAATGACCTCCTGTCTCATCTCCCTCCTGCCTAAATGGCCTTGTTTATATCCAGCTCATCTCTCACTAGTAGGAGGCCCATTAATAGCATCTCCCTGGGGAGATTGTGCTGTTGATGGTGCCTTGAAACAGACAGGGCTGTCTTGGGCTAATAGAATAATGAAGCCAGGGCCCGTATCCACAAAGCTTGTCACTCAGAGTAGGAGTGCTGATCTAGTATCAGATCCCCACTGCCCATGTCATCATTTTCCATGATGATCTAAAAGGCACAACTGATCCTAGATCCACGATGGGCTAAAGACTACCACTCCCGCTTACAATGAATGGGACATGGACATGGACTCATGCAATAAATCCCGCTACGACGTCTTGACAAGAGACATCAAACATGCAAATAGACAATATAGCAGGAAGGTGTAATCCTAATTCACCAGCTACGACGTTCGTTGTATGTGGTAGTGTTTGCAGACGATAACAGATTACAAACGGAAACCCTGCCATGAGCTGTCCAGCGATACAGAACTCCCAAACAAGCTAAAGGCCTTTTATGCTCGCTTCGAGGAATTTAACACTGTGCCTTGCGTGAAAGCCCCTGTTTTTCCATATGACTGTGTGATCTGGCTTTCCATGGCCGATGTGAGCAAAACGTTAAAACGGGTTAACAATCATAAGGCCGCCAGGCCAGACGGAATACCAGGGTGTGTTCTCAAAGCATACGCAGACCAGCTGGCAGGTGTCTTCACAGACATTTTCAATCTCTCCTTGTCCCAGTCTGTAATCCCAACATCATTTTAATTGACCACTTTGTTCCCAAGAGCTCCAAGGTATCCTGCCTAAGTGACTATTGCCCTGTAGCACTCACATATGTAATTATGAAGTGCTTTGAAAGGCTGGTCATGTCACACATCAACATCATCATCCCAGACACCTTAGACCCACTCCAATTCACATACCGTCCCAACAGATCCACAGATGACACAATCTCAATTGCACTTCACACTGCCCTCTCCCACCTGGGCAAGAGGGGAAATAACTATGTGAGATTGCTGTTCATAGACTATAGCTCAGTGTTCAACATAATAGTCCCCTCCAAGCTCATCACCAAGCTTGGGCCCCTGGGACGGAACCCCTCCCTCTGCAACTAGATCCTGGACAACCTGACGGGCCTGCCCCAGGTGGTGAGGAGTAGGCAACAACATCTCTGCCACGCTGACCCTCAACACGAGGCCCCTCAGGGGTGTGTGCTTTTTCCCCTCATGTACTCCCTGTTCACCCACGACTGTGTGGCCGTGCATGACTTCAACACCATCATCATGAGTCAGCCTACAGGGAGGAGGTCAGAGACTTAGCAGTGTGGTGCCAGGATAACAATCTCTCCCTCAACGTTAGTAAGACCAAGGAGCTGATTGTGGACTATAGGAGAAAGAGGGGAGAGCACACTCCCATCCACATTGACAGGGCTTTTGTGGACCGGGTCGAGAGCTTCAAGTTCTTTGGTGTCCACATCACTAATGACTTCAAATGGTCCACACACACCCGCACAGTTGTGAAGAGGGCACAGCAGTGCCTCTTCCTCCTCAGGAGGCTGAAAAGATTTGGCATGGGCCCTCAGATCCTCAAAAAGTTCTACAGCGGCACCATTGAGAGCATCTTGACTGGCTGCATCACCACTTGGTCTGGCCATATCACCTCCCTTGACAGCAAAGCGCTACAAAGGGTGGTGCTGACCGGAAAATGGTATCGAAGCATCTGCTCTCAGACCAACAAGCTCAGAGACAGATTCTACCCCAAGCCATAAGACTGCTAAATAGCCAGACTACAATTAATGTTACCCGAACTGTCTGTACTGACTCTATCTTGCACTGACCCTGCACACATCCACTTTACAGTGGGGCAAAAAGTATTTAGTCAGCCACCAATTGTGCAAGTTCTCCCACTTAAAAAGATGAGAGAGGCCTGTAATTTTCATCTTAGGTACACTTCAACTATGACAGACAAAATGAGAAAAAAATCCCCAAAATCACCTTGTAGGATTTTAAATTAATTAATTTGCAAATTCTGGTGGAAAATAAGTATTTGGTCAATAACAAAAGTTTATCTCAATACTTTGTTATATACCCTTTGTTGGCAAAGCACCACACCAGGAGTATAGAGAGCATCACATCAGGAGTATAGAGAGCACCACACCAGGAGTATAGAGAGCACCACACCAGGAGTATAGAGAGCATCACACCAGGAGTATAGAGAGCACCACACCAGGAGTATAGAGAGCACCACACCGGGAGTATAGAGAGCACCACACCAGGAGTATAGAGAGCATCACACAAGGAGTATAGAGAGCACCACACCAGGAGTATAGAGAGCACCACACCAGGAGTATCTAGAGAGCACCACACCAGGAGTATCTAGAGAGCATCACACCAGGAGTATAGAGAGCACCACACCAGGAGTATAGAGAGCACCACACCAGGAGTATAGAGAGCACCACACCAGGAGTATAGAGAGCACCACACCAGGAGTATAGAGAGCACCACACCAGGAGTATAGAGAGCACCACACCAGGAGTATAGAGAGCACCACACCAGGAGTATCTAGAGAGCACCACACCAGGAGTATAGAGAGTATCACACCAGGAGTATAGAGAGCATCACACCAGGAGTATAGAGAGCATCACACCAGGAGTATAGAGAGCACCACACCAGGAGTATAGAGAGCACCACACCAGGAGTATAGAGAGCACCACACCAGGCGATAAAACGTCTGGACCATTGATTCAGTCAATAATTCATTATTTCCCCAACCGTCTAATCCGAAGCTCTGTCTGCCAGCAATCTACATTTTTAAGGTTGTGGCAAGGAGGAAGGAATGGAGGCGTTGTCGCCTTCTTCCAGTTAGTCAGTCAATACCTAGCGAACTGTTAGTGGGAGGGGTTATGAAGATAACCTCACACGCTCTCTCTCTCTCTCTCTCTCTCTCTCTCTCTCTCTCTCTCTCTCTCTCTCTCTCTCTCTCTCTCTCTCTCTCTCTCTCTCTCTCTCTCTCTCTCTCTCTCTCTCACTCTTCAGGAGCCAGAACGGAGTGACACAGATAAGAAATTAGAAACAAAGCCCCCACTCAGCCTTCAACTACAGTATTTCTGTAATTGCGTTCATAGAGTTCGCTCCCCCATGCTCCTCTGATGATGCTCGTGGTAATCTCATGTCTCAGTGTGGTGGAGGAGGCTGCCTGACTGCTTCACTTTGATGCCTAAGCCCCTCTCTCATGTTATTCCTGTGCTCCTGGGCTTCACTTCTCCCCTGAGCGCTGCGAGGCTGAGATCTCTCACCTCCCCAGACTGCGTGTGCTAGAGAACCCCCAGGCTCCTAATCCTCCCTTGACAGGGTGTTAAAGTATAATAATGAAGACTTATTCCCATGTAAATTAGATGGCTGGTTGGCGTTGCTGCAACTCCAGCCACCACCGCCTTCCCCTCAGTCACTGTTATACCAGAGAACGACTGATGCCAGTGGGCATTATCTTAAATTAGTCGCACGGATCAGACAGTGAAAAATGCACTTGTCTTTTCCTACCAGAACTGACTAGCACCAAGACAAGAGAGCATGTCTACAGCAAACACTTAACGGAGGGACCAAATCCCCACATCTCACATGCCTTTCAGCAATGACGGATGAAAGCAAGGACAGGTCCCAGAACACAGGCCCTGTCCCCTATCCTGGCTTTTTTCCGGTCACATTTAAATGTTAAAGCTTGAGAAGTTATCTACAGTTGTTTTAATTAACACTGGTGTTGCCATTTAGGGTAGTCATTTTGTGAGTTCTCTCTACGCAATCTAGAGTCTTCCGTGCCCCTCAACTTTGACCTCTGCCGTGTCCCTCAACTTTGACTTCTTCCGTGCCCCTCGACTTTGACCTCCTCCATGCTCTTCAACTTTGACCTCCTCCGTGCTCTTCAACTTTGACCTCTTCCCTGCCCATCAACTTTGACCTCCTCCGTGCTCTTCAACTTTGACCTCTTCCCTGCCCTTCAACTTTGACCTCCTCCGTGCTCTTCAACTTTGACCTCTTCCCTGCCCTTCAACTTTGACCTCCTCCGTGCTCCTCAACTTTGACCTCTTCCGTGCCCCTAAACTTTGACAACCTCCTTGCCCCTCAACTTGGACCTCTGCTAAAACAGACAGGAAGACCACAACACCACAGTCAGGATCTCAGTCTGGGATTTGCTGTAGGGAGGATAATGTGTTTTGAACAATGCTGCTTCTGTTTACAGGGCAGTGTGGTGCATGGTTATAATGGTGACAATGACAACAGTAGTTGCGGTGGTGATTATGATGATGATACGTGTGTATGGATATTACAAGCATTTCGCTACACCCACAATAACATCTGTATGTGACCAATACAATTCAAATGTATATGGCTGCGTCCCAAACAGCAACCTATTCCTTGGCACCCTATTCCCTGTATGTAGAGAACTTGGTGCCATTTGAGATGCACACCATGAGTTTGCACAGTATGTGAAGGTGCAAGAGCTACAGCTCCATATGACTCGAGTTTCTCCATTTCTGACATCATTCTACAGATGTGTTCTAGTGTCTATTTGCCCAGAGTTCATTGAAACTCTCTCATGGAATAGGAGCTAGAACTGGCCTTAGAATGCCCAGAGAATTCTGGTAGTGCTGGGAACCGATTACTGATTGGTGGAAAACCCTTAGAATTAGCTCCTTCACATCCCCCCTGCTGACGTCACATAGCAGGCTTCCGAATGTCAATGTGCTCCTCCATCTGTGAATGCTTATGCTAGCTGATAACAACAGCAGTTGTGTGTGTGTGTGTGTCCTACAGATCAATGAATCCATACTGTTCTCCCCACGCTGAGCAGCCTCTCCCCAGTTGTGTTTGTGTGTTCTCCTGTGCTGCTAATCAGTTTGTTTGTCTATCCTTGTATCTCTGTAGTTGGCCGTGGCAGGATTGGGGTGGTAAAACAACTCATTACCATTATCATGTTGTTTGTGCTTGCATACAGTGACTCGAGGCGGAGGTCCCCCTACGCCCAGGTTCTGACTCTTTCCTACGCTTTCTCTCATTTCCCATGATCCCATCAGAGACTGACGCTTTGCTTCCCGCCACTTAAGAGGTTAAACCCACACCGTCTGGGTTGCCGCTACCGCCCGCCCGCCCGCCGCGCGCCTGGAGATGCTTCCGACCCTGGCCCAGGCTTGTGCTCGCTCAGCCTGTTGTCATGGCAACATGCTCGCTCTCTTCCTGTTTTCATTCAGAGCTGCCTGCTCCATGAAACCATTTGATTTCAGGAATCCGCTCAAATATGACTCCCCCTCACCACTGCTCCATAACTGTTTATGTACTTGCATATTGGATGCAAAAAAGGTATTAAATGTTTTTGAGTGCCAATAGGGCCGTCATCTTTATGCATGCATTTTTAATATTGTCTCCTATAAGATCGTCTGAGCAGCTAGGTGGATGAAGGAGGTTTTGTTAGTCTGCTTCTTTCTGTGGTGAATTGTCACTGCTACAGGTGTGTGAGAGAGAGCTTGCCTGTGTCAATGCTGGCACATAATATGCCCGTTGTGCCTTTCTATAGGCCTGTTCTGCCATTACAAGCACCTATAGGCTTATTCTGTCTAAGTTTAGGAGTGCAAGGTAACCCGGTGATGTGGTAAAAACTGATTGCTGTGCCCTTTGAGGGAATTCAACCTGATGTGTAAACAGAATGGACCTGACGCTGGAAGAGGAGGAAAGGCAAATGCCTGCCTGTGCGTGGGTGGCGTCGGCACACCGCTGGGTATGTTTGTAGCCACTGCCAGTCACGTTAATCTCTCCCGTCAATCATCCCACACTCCTCTCCTTTGGAGTGTAATAACTCACAATATTAGAGAAAGTGGAGAGCCATGTCGTTAAGGAGCTATTATTTTGGACTCGTCATCATCAAGTGGTCATTTTCCTACTGTTGTTTATGATAGTCAACCACATTATGGCAGGTGATTGATCCATGACGTAGGACTGATCCATGACGGGTGACTGATCCATGACGTAGGACTGATCCATGATAGGTGACTGATCCATGACGGGTGGCTGATCCATGACGTAGGACTGATCCACGACAGGTGACTGATCCATGACGTAGGACTGATCCATGACAGGTGATTGATCCATGACAGGTGACTGATCCATGACAGGTGGCTGATCCATGATAGGTGACTGATCCATGACAGGTGACTGATCCATGACGTAGGACTGATCCATGACAGGTGACTGATCCATGATAGGTGACTGATCCATGACAGGTGGCTGATCCATGACGTAGGACTGATCCATGACGGGTGACTGATCCATGACGTAGGATTGATCCATGACGGGTGACTGATCCATGATGTAGGACTGATCCATGGTGTAGGACTGATCCATGGTGTAGGACTGATCCATGACGGGTGACTGATCCATGACAGGTGGCTGATCCATGATGTAGGACTGATCCATGACGGGTGATTGATCCATGACAGGTGGCTGATCCATGACAGGTGACTGATCCATGACGTAGGACTGATCCATGACAGGTGGCTGATCCATGACGTAGGACTGATCCATGACAGGTGACTGATCCATGACGTGGGACTGATCCATGACAGGTGGCTGATCCATGACGTAGGACTGATCCATGACGGGTGATTGATCCATGATAGGTGGCTGATCCATGACGTAGGACTGATCCATGACGGGTGACTGATCCATGACGTAGGACTGATCCATGACGTAGGACTGATCCATGACAGGTGACAGATCCATGGTGTAGGACTGATGCATGACGGGTGACTGATCCATGACAGGTGGCTGATCCATGACGTAGGACTGATCTATGACGGGTGACTGATCCATGACGTAGGACTGATCCATGATGTAGGACTGATCCATGATGTAGGACTGATCCATGACTGGTGACTGATCCATGACGTAGGACTGATCCATGATGTAGGACTGATCCATGATGTAGGACTGATCCATGACGTAGGACTGATCCATGACAGGTGATTGATCCATGACGTAGGACTGATCCATGATGCAGGACTGATCCATGATGTAGGACTGATCCATGACGGGTGACTGATCCATGACAGGTGGCTGATCCATGACAGGTGACTGATCCATGACAGGTGGCTGATCCATGACAGGTGGCTGATCCATGACGTAGGACTGATCCATGATATAGGACTGATCCATGATGTAGGACTGATCCATGATGTTGGACTGATCCATGATGTAGGACTGATCCATGACGGGTGACTGATCCATGATGTAGCACTGATCTATGACGGGTGACTGATTCATGACGGGTGACTGATCCATGACGGGTGACTGATCCATGATGTAGGACTGATCCATGACGTAGGACTGATCCATGACGGGTGACTGATCCATGATGTAGGACTGATCCATGACGGGTGACTGATCCATGATGTAGGACTGATCCATGACGTAGCACTGATCCATGACGGGTGACTGATCCATGATGTAGCACTGATCCATGACGGGTGACTGATCCATTACAGGTGATTGATCCATGATGGGTGACTGATCCATGATGTAGGACTGATCCATGATGGATGACTGATCCATGACAGGTGACTGATCCATGACAGGTGGCTGATCCATGACGTAGGACTGATCCATGATGGGTGACTGATCCACGACGTAGGACTGATCCATGACGGGTGACTGATCCATGATGTAGGACTGATCCATGACGGGTGACGGATCCATGACGTAGGACTGATCCATGATGTAGGACTGATCCATGACGTAGGACTGATCCATGACATAGGACTGATCCATGACGTAGGACTGATCCATGACAGGTGATTGATCCATGATGTAGGACTGATCCATGACGTAGGACTGATCCATGACGGGTGGCTGATCCACGATAGGTGACTGATCCACGATAGGTGACTGATCCATGACGGGTGACTGATCCATGACCTGATCCATGACGTAGGACTGATCCATGACTGGTGACTGATCCATGATGTAGGACTGATCCATAATGTAGGACTGATCCATGACGGGTGACTGATCCATGACGTAGGACTGATCCATGACGGTTGACTGATCCATGACGTAGGACTGATCCATGACGTAGGACTGATCCATGATGTAGGACTGATCCATGACGTGTGACTGATCCATGACGTAGGACTGATCCATGACAGGTGGTTGATCCATGACGTAGGACTGATCCATGACAGGTGACTGATCCATGACGTAGGACTGATCCATGACGTAGGACTGATCCATGACAGGTGACTGATCGATGACGTAGGACTGATCCATGACGGGTGGCTGATCCATGACGTATGACTGATCCATGACGGGTGGCTGATCCATGACGTATGACTGATCCATGACGTAGGACTGATCCACGACAGGTGGCTGATCCATGACGTAGGACTGATCCATGACGTAGAACTGATCCATGATGTAGGACTGATCCATGATGTAGGACTGATCCATGACTGGCGGCTGATCCATGACGTAGGACTGATCCATGACAGGTGATTGATCCATGACGTAGGACTGATCCATGATGTAGGACTGATCCATGATGTAGGACTGATCCATGACGGTTGACTGATCCATGACAGGTGGCTGATCCATGACGTAGGGCTGATCCATGACGGGTGACTGATCCATGACAGGTGACTGATCCATGACAGGTGGCTGATCCATGACGTAGGACTGATCCATGATGTTGGACAGATCCATGACGTAGCACTGATCCATGACGGGTGACTGATCCATGACGTAGCACTGATCCATAACGGGTGACTGATCCATGACAGGTGGCTGATCCATGATGTAGGACTGATCCATGACGGGTGGCTGATCCATGACGTAGGACTGATCCATGACAGGTGATTGATCCATGACGTAGGACTGATCCATGATGTAGGACTGATCCATGATGTAGGACTGATCCATGACGGGTGACTGATCCATGACAGGTGGCTGATCCATGACAGGTGGCTGATCCATGACGTAGGACTGATCCATGACGGGTGACTGATCCATGACAGGTGACTGATCCATGACAGGTGGCTGATCCATGACGTAGGACTGATCCATGATGTAGGACTGATCCATGATGTTGGACTGATCCATGACGTAGCACTGATCCATGACGGGTGACTGATCCATGACGTAGCACTGATCCATGACGGGTGACTGATCCATGACGGGTGACTGATCCATGATGTAGGACTGATCCATGACGGGTGACTGATCCATGATGTAGGACTGATCCATGATGTAGGACTGATCCATGACGGGTGACTGATCCATGACGTAGGACTGATCCATGACGGGTGACTGATCCATGATGTAGGACTGATCCATGACGGGTGACTGATCCATGACAGGTGACTGATCCATGATGGTAGTCAACCACATTATAACAGGTGACTGATCCATGATGTAGGACTGATCCATGACGGGTGACTGATCCATGACGTAGGACTGATCCATGATGTAGGACTGATCCATGATGTAGGACTGATCCATGACGGGTGACTGATCCATGACAGGTGGCTGATCCATGATGTAGGACTGATCCATGACGGGTGGCTTATCCATGACGTAGGACTGATCCATGACAGGTGATTGATCCATGACGTAGGACTGATCCATGATGTATGACTGATCCATGATGTAGGACTGATCCATGACGGGTGACTGATCCATGACAGGTGGCTGATCCATGACGTAGGACTGATCCATGACGGGTGACTGATCCATGACAGGTGACTGATCCATGACAGGTGGCTGATCCATGACGTAGGACTGATCCATGATGTAGGACTGATCCATGATGTAGGACTGATCCATGACGGGTGACTGATCCATGACAGGTGGCTGATCCATGACGTAGGACTGATCCATGACGGGTGACTGATCCATGACAGGTGACTGATCCATGACAGGTGGCTGATCCATGACGTAGGACTGATCCATGATGTAGGACTGATCCATGATGTTGGACTGATCCATGACGTAGCACTGATCTATGACGGGTGACTGATCCATGACGTAGCACTGATCCATGACGGGTGACTGATCCGTGACGGGTGACTGATCCATTATGTAGGACTGATCCATGACGGGTGACTGATCCATGATGTAGGACTGATCCATGATGTAGGACTGATCCATGACGGGTGACTGATCCATGACGCAGGACTGATCCATGACGGGTGACTGATCCATGATGTAGGACTGATCCATGACGGGTGACTGATCCATGACAGGTGACTGATCCATGATGGTAGTCAACCACATTATAACAGTTGACTGATCCATGATGTAGGACTGATCCATGACGGGTGACTGATCCATGATGGTAGTCAACCACATTATAACCGGTGACTGATTCATGACAGGTGACTGATCCATGATGTCGGACTGATTCATGACGGGTGACTGATCCATGATGGTAGTCAACCACATTATAACAGGTGGCGGATTCATGACAGGTGACTGATCCATGACGTAGGACTGATCCATGACAGGTGACTGATCCATGACAGGTGACTGATCCATGACGTAGGACTGATCCATGACAGGTGGCTGATCCATGATGTAGGACTGATCCATGACAGGTGACTGATCCATGACGTAGGACTGATCCATGACAGGTGACTGATCCATGACAGGTGACTGATCCATGACAGGTGACTGATCCATGACAGGTGGCTGACTGATCCATGATGTAGGACTGATCCATGACGGGTGGCTGATCCATGACGTAGGACCGATCCATGACCGGTGACTGATCCATGACGTAGGACTGATCCATGACGGGTGACTGATCCATGACAGGTGATTGATCCATGACGTAGGACTGATCCATGACAGGTGACTGATCCATGACGTAGGACTGATCCATGACAGGTGACTGATCCATGACAGGTGACTGATCCATGACAGGTGGACTGATCCATGACGTAGGACTGATCCATGACAGGTGACTGATCCACGCCTGTAACCCACGCCTCAGAGAGTAGAGGGCGTCTGCCCTGTCATGTACTGAGCTTCACAAGGCTGCATCCATTTCTCTCTGTCTCCCTCCTTTCCTGCATGCGGCATCAACTCACACCTTGGCCTAAAGCCATGAAGAAACATCACTACACTTACCAGTTAACAGAAAACACACTGTCTAAAGGACCACATGTGAAGGAGAGGCTTTGACGTGGAGGTGTCAGGATGGAATAACGATGCTTGGTTGGTCACAGGTGCTTATTCCAGAATATATGAATGTGAAGAACCACTTGGTAGCTTTCAGGTTCCAGCACCTCAAAACGTCTCCTATTAAAACCTCTGTTCATTCTAGTGCCCTCTGACCAAAGATCTTACCAAAGCTGAAACAGCCTCCATTCATCAATGTGACATTACCACAAATGCCCGGCTTCAGACACAAACAAAGCAAGTATGAAGCAGGAGGCACTCTCTTGTGCACACGTGCAGATACAGTGTACGTAAAGGTACCTACGTGGGTGATGCTAACACAGGGCCACACTAGTTTTAGTAGAAATGCCATTTGTCTGGGAGTTCTGCTACATTATTGATGTTCCTACTGTTCACCAAGATCAAGTGCCTCCTAAGGACTATAGGCATATTAAGCATGACATTTTCCAGCACCATCCCTCAACTCTTATTCTCACACATTAAAAATGTGATTAATAAAACTGATACATTTTTTTCTCCAAATAAAACCCCCAATTGGCCGTCAGTGAATATTAAAACTGTGGGAAAGTTGGAGTGTTTGAGCTCTGGTAATACTAATTGTGTCTCGCATGACAGTATGTCATACTTAAGGTTAGCTTTTGTCTGTAAGGATTTAAAGGCCTTCTGGAGGTCTTTAGTCAATTGTCAGACTCACATGTTGTTTAAAACTCAGACTAATGAATCAGTGAAGTTGTCATATTTAGAGCAAGGATATTCTGGGGACTGACTCCCCTCTCCTCCCTTCATGGCAGAAGGCCATCTTAGCAGGCCTGTGATTTGCATATCCAATCTTTCATTTAACACTTGGAGGAGAGAGAATTTATTTCCAGACGCGGTTGGAGGCCAGGCAGAAAATTGAAAACGTCATAGCCGCGATGAGACGTTGGCAGAGGCGTTTGATGGCGTGGCGACGAAATTAAGTTCTCACCTATTATTCCCTGTGACCAGGGGTGGGTTGTCCGCCTCGCCGTCAGATTCCGCATGACCAGGGGTGGGCCATCCGCCTCGCCGTCAGATTCCGCGTGACCAGGGGTGGGCCATCCGCCTCGCCGTCAGATTCCTCGTGACCAGGGGTGGGCCATCCGCCTCGCCGTCAGATTCCGCGTGACCAGGGGTGGGCCATCCGCCTCGCCGTCAGATTCCTCGTGACCAGGGGTGGGCCATCCGCCTCGCCGTCAGATTCCTCGTGACCAGGGGTGGGCCATCCGCCTCGCCGTCAGATTCCTCGTGACCAGGGGTGGGTCGTCCGCCTCGCCGTCAGATTCCTCGTGACCAGGGGTGGGCCATCCGCCTCGCTGTCAGATTCCTCGTGACCAGGGGTGGGTCGTCCGCCTCGCCGTCGGATTCCGCGTGACCAGGGGTGGGTCGTCCGCCTCGCCGTCAGATTCCTCGTGACCAGGGGTGGGCCATCTGCCTCGCCGTCAGATTCCTCGTGACCAAGGGTGGGCCATCCGCCTCGCTGTCAGATTCCTCGTGACCAGGGGTGGGCCATCTGCCTCGCCGTCAGATAGCCACGGGTTCGATTGAAGGAGCAAAAAGCCACAGAGTCCATTAATTTCTCTTTCTCCCCCTTCCAAATACAGGCCTCCAAACATTGAAGGAAGCCATTTATTTTCCCCATCTTTGTCAAATGCTAATTGCACGCCTGGTTATCCTGGGAAATGAACTATGCGACTTTCAACTTGCTGCACTGATCATTTCCATTGGTTCAAAGACGTGGCTTGAAAGACATGCCCATTATTTAATATAGCCAACCGGAGCTCGGTGGCCAATTAGACGAGACGTGGTTCAACTTTGGACGTACAGAAAACCAAAAGGCAGAGCGAGAGCTTGAAATGGATGATTGATCATAGCACAAAACGTTCAGCCCTTCTGCAGTGTGGCAGGGTAAATGGTGTCTCTGTGATAATGGGTTCGTTGAGGGCAGATGCCTTACTAATACACACATTATGTGATCAGTGTAAGAACAGCAAAGCTGTTGTTAAAGTTGGACTTCAGTATGTGTTTGCCCATTATTTTTAAATAAGATCTGGGCCTGTATTCACATATCATCCTAGAGTACTGCTCTAGAATCAGGTCCCCCTTCTTATTCATTATGACTTAAAAGTCTAAACTGACCCTAGATCAGCTCTCTTATTCTTTATGAATATGGGCCTAGATTTATAAGAATTCGACAGGATCAGTGGGTGGGATACTGACAACCTTGCCTTCTATATTATATGTAATTGACCTGATATTGATTAATGTTGATATTGATTATACAATGCAATATTTATATATGTTTAACTGCACCACTCAATCCATGCAATATATCATATCAGTGAGGTAGTTTCTCAAGTGAATTGGATGCTATACTGATATATACTATGACCCAATTATGTACATCTACATATCTTAGTTACCTGTCAAGTGGGTATCTTGAAGACAATTATAAATGGTGCTGTGTGAAAGCCCAGTCAGCTTGGGTATTGACTGAACATGTGCACCCCAAATGGTACCCAATTTACTATACATAGTGCATTATTTTTGACCACGGCCCATAAAGTGTATATAGAATATGAACATAGTTTACTTTGTAGGGAATAGGGTGCATTTGAGACGGGCCCCATGTAACATAATCTTCTCTGGAGGTCTTCTCAGGGAAGAAGCAAGTCGCACAGAGGGTCAATGAGTTGCCTCTGCCCTCTGGCAGAAATCAGAATGTCAATCTCTGCTCCGGTGTACGTCAGAGGAAGGATCAGGCACCATCAGAGATGGTGGAATTCTCAATGGGATTTCCTTGATTCCTCACGTCCTCGTGTCCCCCCTCCTCTCGCCTTCCTCCAAATGCATCGAAGGAGTAGATTAGGGAAAGTACCATGGAACCTCCTTCAATGTGTTTTGAGAAAGAGGCGAGGAGAGGACGCAAAGAATCAAGGGGGAAAAAATGATATTCTTACAGTGAAAAAATTGGAAGCTGTGTAACCAAAAACCCCAAAAAGTTGCAGCAATGAGACAAGATCGTAATCACAAAATTGGGGGGAAAAATAAAATAAATAAAATAATAATCACAGTGCTGTATTAGTGAGGTTATGGCACCACTAAGGATGGTATAAAGGGCAGATTCATAGACTGTTCCTTTCTCAGGCACAGATCAACTGTATAATTGTGACAAGCCTTCCCCATCTGCTATATGTGTTACTTTATTAAGGCTGAGATCTACTGTACTGCCATGGGGCTTGGTGGCACTTTATTAAGGCTGAGATCTACTGTACTGCCATGGGGCTTGGTGTCACTTTATTAAGGCTGAGATCTACTGTACTGCCATGGGGCTTGGTGTCACTTTATTAAGGCTGAGATCTACTGTACTGCCATGGGGCTTGGTGTCACTTTATTAAGGCTGAGATCTACTGTACTGCCATGGGGCTTGGTGTCACTTTATTAAGGCTGAGATCTACTGTACTGCCATGGGGCTTGGTGTCACTTTATTAAGGCTGAGATCTACTGTACTGCCATGGGGCTTGGTGTCACTTTATTAAGGCTGAGATCTACTGTACTGCCATGGGGCTTGGTTTCCCTTTATTAAGGCTGAGATTTATTTACTGCCATGGGGCTTGGTGTCAAAAGGCTGAGATCTACTTTCCCTGTCATGGGGCTTGGATCTACTTGTCAGATGTGGAAAAAACCTGAATCAGGCTTTATTAAGGCTCCCAGTATCACTGTACATCCATGGGGCTTGTGTCACTTTATTAAGGCTGAGATCTACTTGACTGCCATGGGGCTTGGTGTCACTTTAAGGCTGAGAATCTACTGTTCTGCCAGTTCTTTTGACTTTATTAAGGCTGAGATCTGAACCAACTGGAGAAGACACCTTATAGACCAGTTATTTTGACTACCCAGTGGGTTAGGGAATTTACCATGATCTTTAAAGACCAGTTCTTTTCCCTGTCAGTGTCAGATTTGGAAAAAACCTGGATCAAGGCTTCTAATGTGCTTCCCAGTATCACACATCTCAATAGGACATGGCAGTATGGACCAGTTAATTTGACTACCCAGGGGTTAGGGAATCCAACCTGGAGAATGTATAGACCAGTTATTTTGACTACCCAGGGGTTAGGGAATCCAACCTGGAGAATACACAGTATAGACCAGTTATTTTGACTACCCAGGGGTTAGGGAATCCAACCTGGAGAATGTATAGACCAGTTATTTTGACTACCTGGGGGTTAGGGAATCTAACCTGGAGAATATACAGTATAACAGAACAGTCTATCCCTTTGTCTCTTCCCTCTTACGGGAGTGATCCAGGCCTGGTAGAATGTACCCCACCAGTTCTTTTGAATCCTCCATTTGGGAACCCCTGGGGAATACCCCTTCTCCTCGACCCCTCTTGACCCTGACAGGAAGAGTCCCTGGAGAATACACAGGGTGACCAGTTTTGTGTTTCCCAGGGATCACAATCAGGAACACAGTATAGACCAGTCAGTCTGAGCCACAGGGTTTTGCAGGACAGAAGCCTAATCTGTGTGAGGGACGATATATCTATGTTCACACTGACTGTAATGAGTAGCTTTGTTCCTCAAAGGCAGCCCCCATGTTCTTTAGACAGATGTGTGAACATCATACATCGAGGTTCTAGGGAATCCAACCAGGAGAATGTATAGACCATGACTTATTTTGATCACCAAGGTGAAATCAAAGTTTGATATTTCTAACTTTTGTGTGAAAGTAGGACAGAGGACAGTTAGACCAGTTTTTATTTTCTTACCTAGAGGGTTAGGGAATCAACCTACACAGTTTAGACCAGGATCTTGAATCAATCCACTGTTTATTACCAGGAGAATCAAACCAGTTATTTTATTACCTAGGGAGAATCAAACCCTGTTTTATTACACTAGACCAGTTATTTTGACTACCCAGGGGTTAGGGAATTACCTGGAGAATCAAACCAGTTATTTTGATTACCTGGGGGAGAATCAAACCACTGGAGAATTTTATTACCTAGGAGAATCTACCACTGTTTTATTACCTACGGGAGAATCAAACCACTGTTAGATATTACCTCGCTGGAGAATCAAACCACTGTTGGCGCACACCCCTGGAGAATCAAACCACTGTTTTCTTGACCCTGACAGGGAGAATCAAACCACTGTTTTTGTTTACCTAGGGAGAATCAAACCACTGTTTCAGTTGCCTAGGAGTTTTCAAACCACTGTTTTATTACCTCAGGGATCAAATACTGTTTTATCTATGTTCAAACCACTGTTTTATTACCTTTGAGAATCAAACCACTGGCAGGGAGAATCAAACCACTGTTTTATTACCAGATGGAGAATCAAACCACTGTTTTATTACCTAGGAGAATCAAACCACTGTTTTATTACCTAGGGAGAATCAAACCACTGTTTTATTACCAAGGTGAAATCAAAAACCACTTTTTTATTAGGACAGGGAGAATTAAAGTTTTTTACCCAGGGAGAATCAAACCACCGTTTTATTACCTAGGGAGAATCAAACCACCGTTTTATTACCTAGGGAGAATCAAACCACTGTTTTATTACCTAGGGAGAATCAAACCACTGTTTTATTACCTAGGGAGAATCAAACCACTGTTTTATTACCTAGGGAGAATCAAACCACTGTTTTCTTACCTAGCGAGAATCGGTTTCTTACCTAGGGTGAATCAATCTATTGTTTTATTGCCTAGGGAGAATCAAACCACTGTTTTATTGCCTAGGGAGAATCAAACCACTGTTTTATTACCCAGGGAGAATCAAACCACTGTTTTATTACCCAGGGAGAATCAAACCACTGTTTTATTACCTAGGGAGAATCAAACCACTGTTTTATTACCTAGGGAGAATCAAACCACTGTTTTATTACCTAGGGAGAATCAAACCACTGTTTTATTACCTAGGGAGAATCAAACCACTGTTTTATTACCTAGGGAGAATCAAACCACTGTTTGTTTACCTAGGGAGAATCAAACCACTGTTTTATTGCCTAGGGAGAATCAAACCACTGTTTGTTTACCTAGGGAGAATCAAACCACTGTTTTATTGCCTAGGGAGAATCAAACCACTGTTTTATTACCTAGGGAGAATCAAACCACTGTTTTATTACCTAGGGAGAATCAAACCACTGTTTTTGTCATGTTTTGTCATTTATTATCATGTCTTGTCCCTGTGCTTCCCATTCTATTCGTTTCCCTCTGCTGGTCTTATTAGGTTCTTTCCCTCTTTCTATCCCTCTCTCTCCCCCTCCCTCTCTCGCTCTCTCTTCTCTCTATCGTTCCGTTCCTGCTCCCAGCTGTTCCTATTCCCCTAATCATCATTTAGTCTTCCCACACCTGTTCCCGATCCTTTTCCCTGATTAGAGTCCCTATTTCTCTCCTTGTTTCCCGTACCTGCCCTGTCGGATCCTCATATATAATTCACCGTGCTGTGTCTATGTTTTGCCCTGTCGTGTCGTGTTTCCCTCAGATGCTGCGTGGTGAGCAGGTGTCTGAGTCTGCTAGGTTCAAGTGCCTTCCCGAGGCAACCTGCAGTTCTCGATCAAGTCTCCAGTCTGTTCTCGTCTTTATGTGTAGTATTATGCTTTTTGTTTTGTAAAGTTTATTCTGGATTAAATACTCTGTTTTCGCCAAGTCGCTTTTGGGTCCTCATTCACCTGCATGACAGAAGGATCCGACCGAGGAATGGACCCAGCGACTACAGACGCTCGTAACACTGCCGTCGAGATCCAAGGAGCCATGCTCGGCAGACACGAGCAGGAATTGTCTGCTGCTCGCCATGCCGTGGAGAGCCTGGCCGCTCAGGTTTCCGACCTCTCTGGACAGTTCCAGAGTCTTCGTCTCGTGCCACCTGTTACTTCCTGGCCTGCCGAGTCTCCAGAACTTAGGGTTAATAACCCACCTTGCTACTCCGGGCAGCCCACTGAGTGCCGCTCCTTTCTCACCCAGTGTGAGATTGTGTTCTCTCTCCAACCCAACACATACTCTAGAGAGAGAGCTCGGGTTGCTTACGTCATTTCACTCCTTACTGGCCGGGCCCGAGAGTGGGGCACAGCTATCTGGGAGGCAAGGGCTGATTGTTCTAACAATTACCAGAACTTTAAAGAGGAGATGATTCGGGTTTTTGACCGTTCAGTTTTTGGTGGGGAGGCTTCTAGGGTCCTGGCTTCCCTATGCCAAGGTGATCGATCCATAACGGATTACTCTATAGAGTTTCGTACTCTTGCTGCCTCTAGTGACTGGAACGAGCCGGCGCTGCTCGCTCGTTTTCTGGAGGGACTCCACACAGTGGTCAAAGATGAGATTCTCTCTCGGGAGGTTCCTTCCAGTGTGGACTCTTTGATTGCTCTCGCCATCCGCATAGAACGACGGGTAGATCTTCGTCACCAGGCTCGTGGAAGAGAGCTCGCATCAACGGTGTTTCCCTGCTCCGCATCGCAACCATCTCCCTCCTCTGGCTCTGAGACTGAGCCCATGCAGCTGGGAGGGATTCGCATCTCGACTAAGGAGAGGGAACGGAGGATCACCAACCGCCTGTGCCTCTATTGCGGATTTGATGGACATTTTGTTAATTCATGTCCAGTAAGAGGCCAGAGCCCATCAGTAAGCGGAGGGCTACTGGTGAGCGCTACTACTCAGGTCTCTTCATCTAGATCTTGTACTACTATGTCGGTCCATCTACGCTGGACCGGTTCGGGTGCTACATGCAGTGCCTTGATTGACTCTGGGGCTGAGGGTTGTTTCATGGACGAAGCATGGGTTCGGAAACATAACATTCCTTTCAGACAGTTAGACAAGCCTACGCCCATGTTTGCCTTAGATGGTAGTCATCTTCCCAGTATCAGATTTGAGACACTACCTTTAACTCTCACAGTATCTGGTAACCACAGTGAGACTATTTCTTTTTGATTTTTCGTTCACCTTTCACACCTGTTGTTTTGGGTCATCCCTGGCTAGTATGTCATAATCCTTCTATTAATTGGTCTTGTAATTCTATCCTATCCTGGAACGTATCTTGTCATGTGAAGTGCTTAATGTCTGCCATCCCTCCCATTTCTTCTGTCCCCACTTCTCAGGAGGAACCTGGCGATTTGACAGGAGTGCCGGAGGAATATCATGATCTGCGCACGGTCTTCAGTCGGTCCCGAGCCAACTCCCTTCCTCCTCACCGGTCGTATGATTGTAGTATTGATCTCCTTCCGGGGACCACTCCTCCTCGGGGTAGACTATACTCTCTGTCGGCTCCCGAACGTAAGGCTCTCGAGGATTATTTATCTGTGTCTCTTGACGCCGGTACCATAGTGCCTTCTTCCTCTCCGGCCGGGGCGGGGTTCTTTTTGTTAAGAAGAAGGACGGTACTCTGCGCCCCTGCGTGGATTATCGAGGGCTGAATGACATAACGGTTAAGAATCGTTATCCGCTTCCCCTTATGTCATCAGCCTTCGAGATTCTGCAGGGAGCCAGGTGCTTTACTAAGTTGGACCTTCGTAACGCTTACCATCTCGTGCGCATCAGAGAGGGGGACGAGTGGAAAACGGCGTTTAACACTCCGTTAGGGCATTTTGAGTACCGGGTTCTGCCGTTTGGTCTCGCCAATGCGCCAGCTGTTTTTCAGGCATTAGTTAATGATGTTCTGAGAGACATGCTGAACATCTTTGTTTTTGTCTATCTTGACGATATCCTGATTTTTTCACCGTCACTCGAGATTCATGTTCAGCACGTTCGACGTGTTCTACAGCGCCTTTTAGAGAATTGTCTCTACGTAAAGGCTGAGAAGTGCTCTTTTCATGTCTCCTCCGTTACTTTTCTCGGTTCCGTTATTTCCGCTGAAGGCATTCAGATGGATTCCGCTAAGGTCCAAGCTGTCAGTGATTGGCCCGTTCCAAGGTCACGTGTCGAGTTGCAGCGCTTTTAGGTTTCGCTAATTTCTATCGGCGTTTCATTCGTAATTTCGGTCAAGTTGCTGCCCCTCTCACAGCTCTTACTTCTGTCAAGACGTGTTTTAAGTGGTCCGGTTCCGCCCAGGGAGCTTTTGATCTTCTAAAAGAACGTTTTACGTCCGCTCCTATCCTCGTTACTCCTGACGTCACTAGACAATTCATTGTCGAGGTTGACGCTTCAGAGGTAGGCGTGGGAGCCATTCTATCCCAGCGCTTCCAGTCTGACGATAAGGTTCATCCTTGCGCTTATTTTTCTCATCGCCTGTCGCCATCTGAGCGCAACTATGATGTGGGTAACCGTGAACTGCTCGCCATCCGCTTAGCCCTAGGCGAATGGCGACAGTGGTTGGAGGGCGACCGTTCCTTTTGTCGTTTGGACAGACCATAAGAACCTTGAGTACATCCGTTCTGCCAAACGACTTAATGCCTGTCAAGCTCGTTGGGCGTTGTTTTTCGCTCGTTTCGAGTTTGTGATTTCTTACCGTCCGGGTAGCAAGAACACCAAGCCTGATGCCTTATCCCGTCTGTTTAGTTCTTCTGTGGCTTCTACTGATCCCGAGGGATTCTTCCTTATGGGCGTGTTGTCGGGTTGACAGTCTGGGGAATTGAAAGACAGGTTAAGCAAGCACTCACGCACACTGCGTCGCCGCCGCGCGCTTGTCCTAGTAACCTCCTTTTCGTTCCTGTTTCCACTCGTCTGGCTGTTCTTCAGTGGGCTCACTCTGCCAAGTTAGCTGGTCATCCCGGTGTTCGAGGCACTCTTGCGTCTATTCGCCAGCGATTTTGGTGGCCGACTCAGAAGCGTGACACGCGCCGTTTCGTGGCTGCTTGTTCGGACTGCGCGCAGACTAAGTCGGGTAACTCTCCTCCTGCCGGTCGTCTCAGACCGCTCCCCATTCCTTCTCGACCATGGTCTCACATCGCCCTAGACTTCATTACCGGTCTGCCTTTGTCTGCGGGGAAGACTGTGATTCTTACGGTTGTCGATAGGTTCTCTAAGGCGGCACATTTCATTCCCTCGCTAAACTTCCTTCCGCTAAGGAGACGGCACAAATCATTATCGAGAATGTGTTCAGAATTCATGGCCTCCCGTTAGACGCCGTTTCAGACAGAGGCCCGCAATTCACGTCACAGTTTTGGAGGGAGTTCTGTCGTTTGATTGGTGCGTCCGTCAGTCTCTCTTCCGGGTTTCATCCCCAGTCTAACGGTCAAGCAGAGAGGGCCAATCAGACGATTGGTCGCATACTACGCAGCCTTTCTTTCAGAAACCCTGCGTCTTGGGCAGAACAGCTCCCTGGGCAGAATACGCTCACAACTCGCTTCCTTCGTCTGCTACCGGGTTATCTCCGTTTCAGAGTAGTCTGGGTTACCAGCCTCCTCTATTCTCTTCCCAGCTTGCCGAGTCCAGCGTTCCCTCCGCTCAAGCGTTTGTCCAACGTTGTGAGCGCACCTGGAGGAGGGTGAGGTCTGCACTTTGCCGCTACAGGGCACAGACTGTGAGAGCCGCCAATAAACGCAGGATTAAGAGTCCTAGGTATTGTTGCGGCCAGAGAGTGTGGCTTTCCACTCGCAACCTTCCTCTTACGACAGCTTCTCGTAAGTTGACTCCGCGGTTCATTGGTCCGTTCCGTGTCTCCCAGGTCGTCAATCCTGTCGCTGTGCGACTGCTTCTTCCGCGACATCTTCGTCGCGTCCATCCTGTCTTCCATGTCTCCTGTGTTAAGCCCTTTCTTCGCACCCCCGTTCGTCTTCCCTCCCCCCTCCCGTCCTTGTCTAGAGCGCACCTATTTACAAGGTACATAAGATCATGGACATGCGTTCTCGGGACGGGGTCACCAATACTTAGTGGATTGGGAGGGTTACGGTCCTGAGGAGAGGAGTTGGGTTCCGTCTCGGGACGTGCTGGACCGTTCACTCATTGATGATTTCCTCCGTTGCCGCCAGGATTCCTCCTCGAGTGCGCCAGGAGGCGCTCGGTGAGTGGGGGGTACTGTCATGTTTTGTCATTTATTATCATGTCTTGTCCCTGTGCTTCCCATTCTATTCGTTTCCCTCTGCTGGTCTTATTAGGTTCTTTCCCTCTTTCTATCCCTCTCTCTCCCCCTCCCTCTCTCGCTCTCTCTTCTCTCTATCGTTCCGTTCCTGCTCCCAGCTGTTCCTATTCCCCTAATCATCATTTAGTCTTCCCACACCTGTTCCCGATCCTTTTCCCTGATTAGAGTCCCTATTTCTCTCCTTGTTTCCCGTACCTGCCCTGTCGGATCCTCATATATAATTCACCGTGCTGTGTCTATGTTTTGCCCTGTCGTGTCGTGTTTCCCTCAGATGCTGCGTGGTGAGCAGGTGTCTGAGTCTGCTAGGTTCAAGTGCCTTCCCGAGGCAACCTGCAGTTCTCGATCAAGTCTCCAGTCTGTTCTCGTCTTTACGTGTAGTATTATGCTTTTTGTTTTGTAAAGTTTATTCTGGATTAAATACTCTGTTTTCGCCAAGTCGCTTTTGGGTCCTCATTCACCTGCATGACAGTTTTATTGCCTAGGGAGAATCAAACCACTGTTTTATTACCTAGGGAGAATCAAACCACTGTTTTATTACCTAGGGAGAATCAAACCACTGTTTTATTACCTAGGGAGAATCAAACCACTGTTTTATTACCTAGGGAGAATCAAACCACTGTTTTATTACCTAGGGAGAATCAAACCACTGTTTTATTACCCAGGGAGAATCAAACCACTGTTTTATTACCTAGGGAGAATCAAACCACCGTTTTATTACCTAGGGAGAATCAAACCACTGTTTTATTACCTAGGGAGAATCAAACCACTGTTTTATTACCTAGGGAGAATCAAACCACCGTTTTATTACCTAGGGAGAATCAAACCACCGTTTTATTACCCAGGGAGAATCAAACCACCGTTTGGATGTCCTAGTTTGTCATGTTGGCACATTGCTAATGTTAGCATCCAATTGGTTTTCATTATTTCACTATGCTTCTACAGAAACATCCCTAAATAGCTGATACATAAAGATTTTGGAATAGAACTGTTTTACTTAATATTTTAAGTTCAGAGTTGGTTTTCATATTCACATAGTCACATTCCATGGTGCTTGAAGTGGAGGCAGGGATTTTAACCGGCCCAGCATGCATTTGTGTGCTGCTATATCCCCTTGCTTTAGCTACTGTCATGGAGTTCGCTAAATATTTTCATAAAGAAACTGATGAAACACACAGGTGCAAAATCAAGGTGACTTACAAAGATGAGGAGGACCAAGAGCAAGAGAGGGAGTGCTGTCTTGATCACATTGAGGGAGAGGTTGTTGTCCTGGCACCACATGGCCAGGTATCTGACCTCCTCCCTATAGGCTGTCTCATCGTTGTTAGTGATCGGCAAACTTAATGAGGGTGTTGGAGACGGGCTTGGCCGTGCAGTCATGAGTGAACAGGGAGTACAGGAGGGGACTGAGCACGCACCCCTTTGGAGCCCCAGTGTTGAGGATCAGCGTGGCAGAAGTTGTTTAGTCCCAAGATCCTTAGCTTAGTGATGAGCTTTGAGGGTACTATGGTGTTGAACGCTGAGCTGTAGTCAATGAATAGTATACTCACATAAATGTTCATTTTGTCCAGGTGGGAAAGGGCAGTGTGGAGAGCAATAGTGATTGCAACATCTGTGGATCTGTTTGGGCAGTATGCAAATTGGAGTGGGTTTCTGGGATTATGGTGTTGATGTGATCGATTACCAACATTTCAAAGCACTTCATGGCTACGGACGTGAGTACTACGGGTCTGTAGTCATTTAGGTAGGTTGCCTTTGTGTTCTTGGCCACAGGGACTATGGTGGTCTGCTTGAAACATGTTGGTATTACAGACTCAATCAGGGACATGTTGACAATGTCAGTGAAGACACCTGCCAGTTGGTCAGCACATGCCCGGAGCACATGTCCTGGTAATCCGTCTAGCCCCACTGTTTAAAGGTCAACATACACAACAGCCTTGTGTATGTTGACCTGTACTCGCTCTTACTGGTGAGCCTGGTCTTTTAGTGGACAGGTGGAGACAAATATGACCAGTAGTCTCGCGATACAGGCAACTCTTAGTGTAAAGCCTGTATAGATGTTCAGCTGGAGACAGCCTATCTCTGCCTTGTTGCATGGGCTCGGGAAGAGGTGAATCGTCAGTCTTCGGAGGCTCTCATGGAAGCTTGGGTAGCCTCGGGTTCTCTCGGCAACGGAGCCATCGGGGATTTCCAGGATACCTCGGAGGTGAGGTGGAATCGACTCTCTTCTCCTTCCTTCATTCCCGTAGTCATCCATCGATCCGAATGGTCAAGGCGATTAGCGAGTCGAGATCCATCGGTAGTTCCCAGGCTGCAAACAGAGAACACAGGAATAAATACACAGGGGATAATGGGGACGATGGGCGACACCTGGAGGGGGTGGAGACAATCACAAAGACAGGTGAAACAGATCAGGGTGTGACAGAAGAGGCCATTGTATAGATTCAAGATGAGCTCTTTAGCATATCTATTAAAAAAATCCATATTGCAATAAATTGCGTGAATGAATACAATAATGATAAATATAATCATACATTTACAACATTAATGTCAACCACAGATCTTTTTAACTACCCTTTAAACTTCTTATGGGCAGGTGGCGTCCCACCTGGCCAACATCCAGTGAAATAGCAGATTGCAAAATTCAAACTACAGAATATTTAACTTTCATAAAATCACGTAATACATCAAAATAAAGCTTAACTTCTTGTTAATCCAGCCACTGTGTCAGATTTCAAAAAGGCTTTACGCCGAAAGCACACCATGTGATTATCTGAGGACAGCGCCCCGCGTACAAAAGCATGAAAAACATATTTCAACCAGGCAGGTGCGCCACGAAAGTCAGAATTAGCGATATAATAAATGCCTTACATTTGATGATCTTCCTCTCTTGGCACTCCAAAAGGTCCCAGGTACATCACAAATGGTCCTTTTTCTTTTCCAAACAAGTCAAAAAACATTTCTAATGAAACCTTAGGTACCCTAGTACGTAAATAAACAATACAATTTAATACTGAGAATCGTTAGTCTTTACCTCCGAAAAATACCAAAGAACGTGCTCTATTTTACGCGCTTGGAAACACTACAGACAAAATGGTAGCCATTTTTCCAAAAACCAGCATGAAACTCTTTCTAAAGACTGTTGACATCTAGTGGAAGCCCTAGGAATTGCAATCTGGGAGGATTTCGCCTTATAAAAAAAAGTGACAGCCATTGAAAACAGTGGTAGGCTGAATTGTTTTTTGGGGGGGATGGTTTGTCCTCAGGGTTTGCCTGCCATATCAGTTCTGTTATACTCACAGACATTAATTTAACAGTTTTAGAAACTTTTGAGTGTTTTCTATCCAAATCTATCTAATTATATGCATATCCTAGCTTCTGGGTCTGACAAAACAGGCAGTTTACTTTGTGCACGCTATTCATCCGGACGTGAAAATACTGCCCCCTACCCAAGAGAGGTTAAACTATGCTACTTGATTGAATGTTGTAGCTATCAATTGTCCCATTAACAATCACCCACATTAGCACTCTAATTTAATTTAAAACTTCACATTTCTCTGGTATAGGCTACTTTTCGTAATGAGCAATATCAGCAAAACAACCATGATAAGTGGTCGTTATAGTCAGTGTCAATAATTTTGGGTTAATCGTCCCAGCTCTGATCACTGTTCACAAATGATTTTCTGGAGGGCTGATTTCCACGATCTTTCCCGGACCTCTTTTGGTCAGATTTGGAAAATAGAATTCAATTTGGGGTGGACATCTATGATCTATGCACATCTATATAATCTCATGTTCTGGGTGGGTGTGGTGGCAGGATATTGAAGTCCTCAGCATCTGAGTATGATAAATAAATCCTAATAGATGGGGTTAAGACATATGCTATGGGATCCATAGAGGGTGAACTATTTTTGGCAATATCCTTTAAGGTCCGTCCTTTCCTTATTCATTGGTTATCTGTTCCCTGAGTGTGGCTTTCTGTGTTTGGTTCTCAATCAGAGGCAGCTGTCTATCGTTGTCTCTGATTGGGAACCATACTTAGGTAGCCTTTTCCCACCAGGGTATTATGGGTTGTTGCTTTGTTTTTGTGTCTGCACCAGACAGGACTGTTTCGGTTGTTCTCTTTATTGTTTTGCTATACAGTGTTCAGTTTCGAATAAAAAAAGATGAACACGTACCACGCTGCACCTTGGTCCTCACCTTCCTCCACCAACATCCATTACAGGGTCCTGGCCAAAAGTAGTGCACTTAAGAGGGAATAGTGCACCATTTGGGAGGCAGGCTGTGTTGTGTCGGCCAGACTAAATACACGTTGTTCTCTAATTCTCAACAAAACATTTCAGATGGACTACTTTCATTCATTGGATGGTTCTCTCATCGATCGGGTTCTCACCTATATACATCTGGGCATTTGAATTGATAAAGATTTGATGTTTAAAAAACATATTGATGAATTTGTTAAAAAGCTAAGATTTAAAGTGGGCTTCTTTTTTATAAATAGATATTGCCTCTCTAAATAGCAGGAAGCAGATTGTACAGTCAACTTTCCTGACAGTTCTTGACTATGGTGACATCACTTAAACCTTTGGATGCCGTCTACAATGGCGCCTTTCGTTTTATCACAGGTAACAGTTTCAATACTCACCACTGTACCCTTATCAAAAGGTTGGCTGGTCCTCATTAAAGTCCCGTAAGTTGGCTGGTCCTCATTAAAGTCCCGTAAGTTGGCTGGTCCTCATTAAAGTCCCGTAAGTTGGCTGGTCCTCATTAAAGTCCCGTAAATTGGCTGGTCCTCATTAAAGTCCCGTAAGTTGGCTGGTCCTCATTAAAGTCCCGTAAGTTGGCTGGTCCTCATTAAAGTCCCGTAAGTTGGCTGGTCCTCATTACAGTCCCGTAAATTGGCTGGTCCTCATTAAAGTCCCGTAAGTTGGCTGGTCCTCATTACAGTCCCGTAAGTTGGCTGGTCCTCATTACAGTCTGACTTTGTTGTTAAAGTATAAAACATGAGATGCCAAACCCATTCACAGGGTTGGTCAACTCTTGAGGTTCCTCGGGTCACCACAGAACTAGATATATCTGTATTTTATTTTATTTTGGGGGAATCACTTACAAAATGGATTCCATTTGGATTGCCTGGTGCCACTAGGGCAGTTTAAAACCCTGATGATAAACGTGTTCACCGAGGTGTGCAATTCTTTTGATTGATTGACTTTAATAACTTGTTTTATGATGCCTGTGATGTTTGTGATGTTCTAATGTAATGGACCTGTTATTATATCTTGTAGTTTTATATTTTCTTTTACGTCCTCAGGGCACCATTGAAAATGAGACTCTGGTGTCTATTGGGCTCCGCTGAATAATATAAAAGAGTGAATAACATGGGGAGAAATAGATAAACGTGTCAACAAGAAGAAAGATGTGTTTACGGGAACAGCCACGCAGACATGCAGGAGCCTACATGGACCTGGGGAGGAGGTCACTAATAATCCTCTCCCTTTAATACAGTTCAGGAGAACTTTTAGGAAATGTACAACTTGTAGTGTATTTGAGGTTTAAAAAGGATTCTGAAGTCTGTAATTTCCACTTTGAAATTCCAGACTTGATTTTCCCTTACGAGAAATGTATTAACCCCTTCAAAAATGTCCATTAATTATAATCCACATAACCTGTTAATGGAAGTATTGTTTTCCTCCTTTAGCAAACTGTCTCAAACTGGGGTCTTGAGGCACTAACACAGTGCCATAAACATTTATTGGCAAGCTCAAGGGCCCCTTAGGCGTTAGAGCGTGCCACCTTTAAATTACAAGCTCCATTCATTCAACCTACTGATACCATTGTCGGCCCATAACACTTTATATTGGCTTTATATTACAATCAGAAGACAGAGAAACAGGAGGTGGCTGGGTGATTGACAGATTAGGGTCATCAGCGGGTCATCATCTAAGTTGCTGAAGGGAGGAGAGACACAATTGTTTTGGCTCAGAAAGAGACATGGGTCAAATGAAGAGGCACTTTGGAGAGCAACAATAATGGCCGCCACATTGTAAATGGGCCTTACACAAAGTGTTGTAAACCGACAAGACGGTCGGACCCGCCCCACAGGGCGGGTGGCAGGTCTTTTGAGCCAGCCCCCCTGGCGTCCACTACCACTGAGTACGGCCACTGCTCTGAGTTTAGCACTGAGTGACCCTTTTGCTCTTCCCGCCCCTCTGAATAGGTTCCCAGGGGGCAATGTTTTTGTGGAGCACTATTGAGCGAAGTCGGAACGATAAATAGCATTCAGAAAATACAAGCAGGAGGGGAAATCTCTGTGCTTGAGAGAGGTTCTCTCGCTCGGTGGGCCCAAGAGGTGCATTTTTCTCCCACCGCACTGTGACTCAATCATTAACAAATTATTTGCTTGATCATTTTGAGAGATTTCTGAGAGAAATTTAATTAAAATGTTTTTCTGTGTGAAGCCAGCACACACACACTTTAATTGAGGATGCTTTTTGACCTTTGGACTTTGACTGAAAAGCAGGGGTAAAAAAACTCAGACGCCTACCTCATGTCCTGTTATTTTGCAAGGCAGCTGACCACACACGTATAAAGCTTGTCCTCGCAAAAATACACATCCCCTTCAATAGTCTTTGGTGTAGGAGGGGAGGGGACTGGATACACATCCCCTTCAATAGTCTTTGGTGTAGGAGGGGAGAGGACTGGATACACATCCCCTTCAATAGTCTTTGGTGTAGGAGGGGAGAGGACTGGATACACATCCCTTCAATAGTCTTTGGTGTAGGAGGGGAGGGGACTGGATACACATCCCCTTCAATAGTCTTTGGTGTAGGAGGGGAGGGGACTGGATACACATCCCCTTCAATAGTCTTTGGTGTAGGAGGGGAGAGGACTGGATACACATCCCCTTCAATAGTCTTTGGTGTAGGAGGGGAGAGGACTGGATACACATCCCCTTCAATAGTCAATGTTTGGTGTAGGGGGAGGGGACTGGATACACATCCCCTTCAATACATCTTTGTCTTTGGTGTAGGTAGGAGTCTTTGGGCCCAAGAGGGGACTGGATACATCCCCATTCTAGGAGGGGAGAGGACTGGACCTTCAATAGTCTTTTTGGTGATCAGGAGGGGAGAGGACTGGATACACATCCCCTTCAATAGTCTTTGGTGTAGGGAGAGGGAGTCTTTTTGACCTTTGGACTTTGAGGACTGGATACACTTTGGTGTAGGAGGGGAGAGGATCCCATCCCCTTCAATAGTCTTTGGTGTAGGAGGGAGAGGACTGGATACACATCCCCTTCAATAGTCTTTGGTGTAGGAGGGAGAGGATACACATCCCCTTCAATAGTCTTTGGTGTGGACTGGATACACATCCCCTTCAATAGTCTTTGGTGTAGGAGGGGAGAGGACTGGATACACATCCCTTCTTCAATAGTCTTTGGTGTAGGAGGGGAGGGGACTGGATACACATCCCCTTCAATAGTCTTTGGTGTAGGAGGGGAGAGGACTGGATACACATCCCCTTCAATAGTCTTTGGTGTAGGAGGGGAGGGGACTGGATACACATCCCCTTCAATAGTCTTTGGTGTAGGAGGGGAGGGGACTGGATACACATCCCCTTCAATAGTCTTTGGTGTAGGAGGGGAGGGACTGGATACACATCCCCTTCAATAGTCTTTGGTGTAGGAGGGGAGGGGACTGGATACACATCCCCTTCAATAGTCTTTGGTGTAGGAGGGGAGGGGACACATCCCCTTCAATAGTCTTTGGTGTAGGAGGGGAGAGGACTGGATACACATCCCCTTCAATAGTCTTTGGTGTAGGAGGGGAGGACTGGATACACATCCCTTCAATAGTCTTTGGTGTAGGAGGAGGGGAGATACACATCCCCTTCAATAGTCTTTGGTGTAGGAGGGGAGACTGGACTGGATACACATCCCAATAGTCTTTGGTGTAGGAGGGAGAGGACTGGATAGTCTTTGGTGTAGGAGGGAGAGGACATCCCCTTCAATAGTCTTTGGTGTAGGAGGGGAGAGGACTGGATACACATCCCCTTCAATAGTCTTTGGTGTAGGAGGGGAGAGGACTGGATACACATCCCCTTCAATAGTCTTTGGTGTAGGAGGGGAGAGGACTGGATACACATCCCCTTCAATAGTCTTTGGTGTAGGAGGGGAGAGGACTGGATACACATCCCCTTCAATAGTCTTTGGTGTAGGGGGGAGAGGACTGGATACACATCCCCTTCAATAGTCTTTGGTGTAGGAGGGGAGAGGACTGGATACACATCCCCTTCAATAGTCTTTGGTGTAGGAGGGGAGAGGACTGGATACACATCCCCTTCAATAGTCTTTGGTGTAGGAGGGGAGAGGACTGGATACACATCCCCTTCAATAGTCTTTGGTGTAGGAGGGGAGGGGACTGGATACACATCCCCTTCAATAGTCTTTGGTGTAGGAGGGGAGAGGACTGGATACACATCCCCTTCAATAGTCTTTGGTGTAGGAGGGGAGAGGACTGGATACACATCCCCTTCAATAGTCTTTGGTGTAGGAGGGGAGGGGACTGAAGAAGAAGAACAATTTTTTCATTTACAGACATGCAGAGTAGAAAACTGACAAATAATACATGATTGATTGATTGTACAGTTTAAAAAGTACAAAGGAATCCCACAGGATAACACATGAAACTGTTAAATGTGGTTATTTCCAATGTGGTGAAGCTTAACAACAGCACAGCTCATTGTTCTGTACCACCATCTTCCTTAAAGCAACAATCATGGACCTGGAGAAATGGAACCACTCTCAAACTCATAGACAGAGCTATGGATGCAAGGACTGACCATATCAAAATTAGAGTTGTAACCATGTTTTGAGGCTATATAGTGTTTGTTGAAATGTACTATTATGTAAAGAAGAATTAGTTCTTAACTGACTTGACTAGTAAAACAAGGTTAAATAAAATAAAATAAAAAAGACTGTTTACAAACATTGAAATACAACATTCTTATATTTTGGCTTCTGTTAACACTGTTAAACTCGAGACATTTACAAGTTATATTCCTCAACAATTGATGCCTACATATCATTCATTTATGAGGTCCAAAAATGGATGTAGCAACTGCTGACTGCCCCTTTAAGCGTTCCTTTTCTTGACACATTCTGACCTGGGATCAGCACCATGGCTCCTCTCCCTGTAGTAGAATGACTAGAAAGCATCTGGATGAAGCATTATTCCCGACAGATAACACGCTAATTCATTAGATGCACTTCCACAGGTGTTGAGGTGAATGAGGAAACCAGATAGATGGGTCCAGAGCAGTACTGTCAGGCGCTGTGGGCTGGGGCCATTTTAACAGCCTGATTCCAATGTTGCTCGAGCCGTGAGAGATTGACCCTCTCGGCCACGCCTGACATTAGCGAAGTGCACCGTTTCCTTTCATTCCAAGCCTTGTTGGACAGAATATATTCTACAGCGTGTGAGAGGGTTTATCTAACCAGATGCGTGCCAGCTACTAATGCTTCTTGGCATATGCTGTTTCTTAAGGCTACATCCCAAATGGCATAGGGCTGTGGTCAAAAGTAGAGCACTACACAGGGAATAGGGTGCCATTTTGGATGCATTCACTGGCGCTCCTCAGAGTAATTATAAAAAGGAAGTGTTTTTAAATAGACGAGGCTGAACCACAGGGCTTTTTAATCCTCTACCTCCTTCTTGTAGGTGAGCCATGATGATACGCTATCCTTTAACCCTGGCAACCTATTTTGGCGGCTGGGAGTGAGACAGGATGGCTGGGAAAGGTATGATAAGGAATTTAAAGTTCATTTAAGACGTCCACAGTACACCCCCACAAATATGTCAGAGTGCAATGAAATAAACGCTTTGAGAAGGGCACCTTTTATAATGATATTTACTAACTCATCACTGGTGTAAGCCTATTTCAGCCATGTTGGACTTTAGTGTAATGTCTCCAGTTTACCCTGTTCCCCCGGTAACCCGGTCTTTGGTTGCTGTGGTGATCCATCAGATCAGACCGCCCCTGTCAGAGGTAGCTCCTTTTTTTGGATCCTTCTTCAGGAACTGGGCAAACTCTCTCTCCCTCTCTCTCTCTCTCTCTCTCTCTCTCTCTCTCTCTCTCTCTCTCTCTCTCTCTCTCTCTCTCTCTCTCTGTCTCTCTCTCTCTCTCTCTCTCTCTCTGTCTCTCTCTGTCTCTCTCTCTCTCTCTCTCTCTCTCTCTCTCTCTCTCTCTCTCTCTCTCTCTCTCTCTCTCTCTCTCTCTCTCTCTCTCTCTCTCTCTCTCTCTCTCTCTCTCTCTCTCTCTCTCTCTCTCTCTCTCTCTCTCTCTCTCTCTCTCTCTCTCTCTCTCTCTCTCTCTCTCTCTCTCTCTCTCTCTCTCTCTCTCTCTCTCTCTGAGGAGATGAAACGTTTGATCTTTCTCTAGGGAAAGTCCGTTGGAAGTCCTGCTGTAGTAAGCTGAACGTGTCAGTCAGACTTTAGTTGAAGGACACAAAAGGATATTTTTCCCTTCGGCCACCCAGAAATATACGTTTGACTACTGTAGTCAGCTAGCCTCTGCTGAGAGGAAAAGAGAGCCTCCGAGGCAACTTCCACTATTGGACGTTAACAAGGCGACACTCCATCTTAACCCCTCCTCCACATTTACTGGATTGGTTGAACAGTGCAGAAGAGAACCTCCCCCGACAGGTTTTTTCTTCTTGTCAAGACCAGTATGTAGGGCATCTCGTTTCAGGCATTTCTTATACGCCTGCTACGTTAGGTTAGTAGTGGACAAACAGCACTGAAGACATCACAGGCTTCAAATGTAATCTGTCACACAGATAGAATTTCAAAGACCGCTGTCTATTTATCCTCGCTACTTTTTCCATGGCCGTCTTTCTGTAATTAATTTATATCTGATTTCAAGCAATACTGTGTTTCCTCTCAAAATAGCATTGCTTTACATGACCAGTTTATGGAGTAAAAAAACATGGTAACACTTTGCCTTAATCTGTCCCCATTACTGTATGTTACTACACAGTAATAACTGTAGTATCGTTGTATTAACATGTAGTTACATAGAAACCACTTAGTAACTACAAGTGTTACCAAATACATTCTGCTACATGTTCTCCTTGTGTCTGACAGCTGTACTGTCCTACTAACGACAGTATCAGGTATAAACGTTGTTCTGTGTCTGACAGCTGTACTGTCCTACTAACGACAGTATCAGGTATAAACGTTGTTCTGTGTCTAGCTACATTCACAACACTCTCAGCATGTAAATATACCCTTTTCACTCCAACACCTTCGTATCCCCTCCCTCCTCAGACAATTGTGCTATTCACTCCATTCACAGCCAAACACACTGCCTGAACCGTGAATTTCTCTTTTATATATCTGCGTCCCAAATAGCTCTCTATGCCCTATATAGTGCACTACTTTTGACCGGGGACCATAGGGTACTATATAAGGCGCAGTCTACTATTTGGGACGCAGTCTAGAAGTCCCTTTAGCACAGTGCTGGAGTGACTCTTGTTAGAGGGTCTCTCACTGAGCTCTAGGTCCACTCCATTTGAGTGGCTATCAACACCAATGAGACATTCGACAGGGAAGTGGAGGGGCCCCCATCTGTATCCATGTCTATTACACAGCTCGTCTGCGTAATAGCTCGTCTGGCACCCTATTCATATATACAGTGCACTAGCTTTGACCAGGGGCCCATAGGGTGCACTATATAGTAGAATAGGGTGCCATTTAGGATGCAGACCTTGTCCTCCCTCTTCTCCTGGCACTCCAGAACACATCACTATAGCAGCTCCTCCTCGCACTGTCTAGCGACTATCTTGCTATCTCACAGTCTTGTGTCCTCCTGCCCGCTTCTCATTAGTGATTTGTAATGAGAGTGTGTGTTGCTCTCAGAGCCACTGACTCCAGTTAGCTTTTGCTTCGCCTCCCATGGATCTCTCAACCCCTCAATGTAGCATCCAGCTAATTGGATGGTGTAGATGTCAAACCGCTATTGCACTTTCTAAGCGCATTGTTTGAGGTGTCGTGTGCTTTTTGTAATATGTAAATGTTTTTACTATTATCAATGTTCAACGAGGGAGGGATTTCTCAGTCATATTGCTAAGTCTTCTTTCCCTTTTAGTAAACAGACCATTGTTATGTTACTGACTGGACAGTTTTAGAGTGAGTGATATACCACGGGATATCTGTGGCACTGGAGAAGCCCTGCACTGACACCATCTGTGCCATGCTCGGCCTAGCCAACCGAGCGAAAGATCACATGAGCCACCAACGTCACTCCCCACTCCTTAACTACAGGAGCTAGCCAGACAGAGAGACAGACAGCGAGTGAGACAGACAGATGGACAGAGAGAGAGGGACAGACATCCAGCCAGCCAGAGAGGCAGACAGATAGACTTCCAGAGGCAGACATACAGACATAACATTACAGCATCACACCTCAGACTCCTGAGAGTCCTGAGAGAGAAAAAAGAAAAGAAATACATTTGCGATCGGCTCATAGTAAATGTTAAGAGATGATATCACTAGCCATCAGGAAAAAGCTTCGTTGTCTCCACAGCTCTGGGCTAATCGCTCACGGCAGATCTGAGGCTCCCTCGGCTGAGCATGTCAGAGTCGCTGCCTTGATCTGTCCCACGATGCATCGTTTGTTCGTGACTGTCGACATGCCGCTGCCCTGATGTCTGTCCAGAACCCTGGCGAGGAAGGCTGAGTGGATCTAATGGATCTGCTGAGAGACAGCGGGGAAATAAGTATGCCGTGGTTAGTCCATAGCACGCAAAGAAGCGGAGCAATAACGTATGCCATTTTATACCTTACAGTAGCGGTTCCCAAGCTTTTCCCCCCAGGGACCCCTATTTCACATATCTCACAGTTGATGCATTTCATGCCACCTCTCAAATCAAGTAAGGCCCAACGACCCTCCCGGTAAACTGTGAGGGGTTGGGAACCACTGCCGTTGAGAGACTGAGTCCACTATCTCCCCCTTGTTGCATAATGCACTTCAGTCATTCATTTGGTATCTTAACAGTGACCACATGTCTGAGGTGGTTCAACAAAATAGCACCTCTGCATTTACAGATCCTCTGTCTAGAAACCATGCTGTACAACTACCACCATCTCATTGTGGGTATACTTGATATCACTACACTCTGTCAAGCATGGACTATACCTGATCCATGCTGTCTAACCGGTTCCATAAGCACCACAGTATCCCTGGTAATCCTCTCTTTACCACAAGGTTCAACTACGTTTTGTTTTCTGGATGCTTTCCAATATCACTGTACTGTTGTTGAGGGAATAACCCTGACCTGTGTACTGTAAACCTCTGAGCCCACGGCTGAGGAGGTATAATATGTGGCGGGCCTCTTTATGGACCCTGACGTATAAAACCACTCGGGAGAAACCAGTGACTTTGACAACCCTGGGCGTTGTTGCCACGTGTGTGTGAGGGGGTGGTGATGGTGCTGTGGCGGACAGGGGTGAAAGGTGGCGTCTCCTGCCCAGCAACAGTAGTGGTATTCTGGGACGTCCCTGCCATGGCCCTCAGGGTCTCACTTCCACACACCCAGGATGCAATGTGTTTGGACTGTGGGTTCCAACCCACCCTTAACGCCCATCGACAGCCAGCGTGGGCTGTCACACAGAGGCCAATGTTGCACCCTAAATGGCACCCTATATAGTGCACTACTTCATAGGGATCTGGTCAAAAGTAGTGCACTATGTAGGGAATAGGGTGTCCTTTGGGACTCAACTCAAATGTAGCGTCAGTGGACATTGGCCAGCTCATAAAGAGGATTCAGGTGTTACAGGAGTATATATAAAGGGGTTTGCATACTTAGGTTCGCTTGAAAATTGAGAAAGAAATATCAATATTACTGTTTGTCCCTCTTTAGATGCCATAGCCAGTACACTTCCTCAAAATAGTCCAAATTAATCTAAGATGGCTCAAGAAATCTCTAATTAATTTAGATGTTTTTGCCAAGGTCTTAGTCGAGCAATTTTACATCTAACTGCAAACACTTCATTGAAAAATCCCTACTGTTTGCCAATCACAGACTTAAGGGCATAGACTTTGGCTACTGAACTTCCACGAGATTCAAGAAATAAAATGGTGTGCTCGACCACCCGACAAATCCCTGTGGAACGCTGCCGAACACCAAATTGAACACAAACGTCATAACACGTGTCGTAATATAAAGTGCATTCTTCACTTCACTTCACTTTTTCCACATTTTATTACGTTACAGCCTTATTCTAAAATTGATTACATTATCCCTCTCTGTCTCTCTCTCTGTCTGTCTCTCTGTGAAGGTGGCATGTGTTCTCTCTTGTTCAGAAACTCAGATTGGTTAGGATATTCTTGGCCATAACTTAGAGAGACTAAATGAAAGAGAGAGAGAGACAAACTGAGCTATTTCCTTCCCTGGCAGTCTGTGATGTGCATGTTTGACAAGAAGTCTCTGAGAAGACTTGGCTTATAAGGTCAAAAATCCAGCAACTCAGTATTTATAGCCATGCCCTATCTAGAGTTAACGACAAGAACGGACAAATCTAAGGACTGGATTCTTTCCGAGAAGTCCAGAATTCCTTTTGTAAGTCATCATGGGTAAAACAACTCTATGAGCAGATTCTTTCAGATGCGGTTTCGCAGTGTGACTGTGAATACATCCCCCTCATCCCCAATTCCTCTTCCCCCTTAATTCTCTCAATTTCCTCATCCCCCCATTCCTCACCCCTTCCCCCAACCTACATATTATCCAAGCCTGTAGCTGGGACTGTGGCCGTATACTGTTCCTCCTGCCTACATATTATCCAAGCCTATGGCTGGGACTGTGGCCGTATACTGTTCCTCCTGCCTACATATTATCCAAGCCTATGGCTGGGACTGTGGCTGTATACTGTTCCTCCTGTCTACATATTATCCAAGCCTATGGCTGGGACTGTGGCTGTATACTGTTCCTCCTGTCTACATATTATCCAAGCCTATGGCTGGGACTGTGGCTGTATACTGTTCCTCCTGTCTATATATTATCCAAGCCTATGGCTGGGACTGTGGCTGTATACTGTTCCTCCTGTCTACATATTATCCAAGCCTATGGCTGGGACTGTGGCCGTATACTGTTCCTCCTGTCTATATATTATCCAAGCCTATGGCTGGGACTGTGGCTGTATACTGTTCCTCCTGTCTACATATTATCCAAGCCTATGGCTGGGACTGTGGCCGTATACTGTTCCTCCTGTCTATATATTATCCAAGCCTATGGCTGGGACTGTGGCCGTATACTGTTCCTCCTGTCTATATATTATCCAAGCCTATGGCTGGGACTGTGGCCGTATACTGTTCCTCCTGTCTACATATTATCCAAGCCTATGGCTGGGACTGTGGCCGTATACTGTTCCTCCTGTCTATATATTATCCAAGCCTATGGCTGGGACTGTGGCTGTATACTGTTCCTCCTGTCTATATATTATCCAAGCCTATGGCTGGGACTGTGGCCGTATACTGTTCCTCCTGTCTATATATTATCCAAGCCTATGGCTGGGACTGTGGCCGTATACTGTTCCTCCTGTCTATATATTATCCAAGCCTGTAGCTGGGACTGTGGCCGTATACTGTTCCTCCTGTCTATATATTATCCAGGCCTGTAGCTGGGACTGTGGCTGTATACTGTTCCTCCTGCCTACATATTATCCAAGCCTATGGCTGGGACTGTGGCTGTATACTGTTCCTCCTGTCTACATATTATCCAAGCCTATGGCTGGGACTGTGGCTGTATACTGTTCCTCCTGTCTACATATTATCCAGGCCTGTAGCTGGGACTGTGGCTGTATACTGTTCCTCCTGTCTACATATTATCCAAGCCTATGGCTGGGACTGTGGCTGTATACTGTTCCTCCTGTCTACATATTATCCAAGCCTATGGCTGGGACTGTGGCTGTATACTGTTCCTCCTGTCTACATATTATCCAAGCCTATGGCTGGGACTGTGGCTGTATACTGTTCCTCCTGTCTATATATTATCCAAGCCTATGGCTGGGACTGTGGCTGTATACTGTTCCTCCTGCCTACATATTATCCAAGCCTATGGCTGGGACTGTGGCTGTATACTGTTCCTCCTGTCTACATATTATCCAAGCCTATGGCTGGGACTGTGGCTGTATACTGTTCCTCCTGTCTACATATTATCCAAGCCTATGGCTGGGACTGTGGCTGTATACTGTTCCTCCTGTCTACATATTATCCAAGCCTATGGCTGGGACTGTGGCTGTATACTGTTCCACCTGTCTACATATTATCCAAGCCTATGGCTGGGACTGTGGCCGTATACTGTTCCTCCTGTCTATATATTATCCAAGCCTGTAGCTGGGACTGTGGCCGTATACTGTTCCTCCTGTCTATATATTATCCAGGCCTGTAGCTGGGACTGTGGCTGTATACTGTTCCTCCTGCCTACATATTATCCAAGCCTATGGCTGGGACTGTGGCTGTATACTGTTCCTCCTGCCTACATATTATCCAAGCCTATGGCTGGGACTGTGGCCGTATACTGTTCCTCCTGCCTACATATTATCCAAGCCTGTAGCTGGGACTGTGGCCGTATACTGTTCCTCCTGTCTATATATTATCCAAGCCTGTAGCTGGGACTGTGGCCGTATACTGTTCCTCCTGCCTACATATTATCCAAGCCTGTAGCTGGGACTGTGGCTGTATACTGTTCCTCCTGTCTACATATTATCCAGGCCTGTAGCTGGGACTGTGGCTGTATACTGTTCCTCCTGTCTACATATTATCCAAGCCTATGGCTGGGACTGTGGCTGTATACTGTTCCTCCTGTCTACATATTATCCAAGCCTATGGCTGGGACTGTGGCTGTATACTGTTCCTCCTGTCTACATATTATCCAAGCCTATGGCTGGGACTGTGGCTGTATACTGTTCCTCCTGTCTATATATTATCCAAGCCTATGGCTGGGACTGTGGCTGTATACTGTTCCTCCTGCCTACATATTATCCAAGCCTATGGCTGGGACTGTGGCTGTATACTGTTCCTCCTGTCTACATATTATCCAAGCCTATGGCTGGGACTGTGGCTGTATACTGTTCCTCCTGTCTACATATTATCCAAGCCTATGGCTGGGACTGTGGCTGTATACTGTTCCTCCTGTCTACATATTATCCAAGCCTATGGCTGGGACTGTGGCTGTATACTGTTCCACCTGTCTACATATTATCCAAGCCTATGGCTGGGACTGTGGCCGTATACTGTTCCTCCTGTCTATATATTATCCAAGCCTGTAGCTGGGACTGTGGCCGTATACTGTTCCTCCTGTCTATATATTATCCAGGCCTGTAGCTGGGACTGTGGCTGTATACTGTTCCTCCTGCCTACATATTATCCAAGCCTATGGCTGGGACTGTGGCTGTATACTGTTCCTCCTGCCTACATATTATCCAAGCCTATGGCTGGGACTGTGGCCGTATACTGTTCCTCCTGCCTACATATTATCCAAGCCTGTAGCTGGGACTGTGGCCGTATACTGTTCCTCCTGTCTATATATTATCCAAGCCTGTAGCTGGGACTGTGGCCGTATACTGTTCCTCCTGCCTACATATTATCCAAGCCTGTAGCTGGGACTGTGGCTGTATACTGTTCCTCCTGCCTATATATTATCCAAGCCTGTAGCTGGGACTGTGGCTGTATACTGTTCCTCCTGCCTACATATTATCCAAGCCTGTAGCTGGGACTGTGGTTGTATACTGTTCCTCCTGCCTACATATTATCCAAGCCTGTAGCTGGGACTGTGGCTATATACTGTCCTCCTGTCCACATAGTGTCATCAGGGAGGTTTCAACCTGTCAGGATAGGAATGGAAGGTCTCTGGCCCCACGAGAATCACTAGCACCCAAGGAAAGGTCACGTTTTACAGTCCTCTCGCCTAACTCCTCCAAATAGAGGTGATTATGGCCTGTGGAGTCCAATGACACGGTGAACTACCACAGTGGCATTGTTTTACACTTAACCCAGTGCTCTCATAATAGGGAGATTGTGTAAAGATGCATCTGCAAAAATCAACTACTATTCTGAGGACTAAGATGTCTTATTTTAAATACATTTAACATTTTCACCCTAAACTGTCATTACTGAAATGCATCCAGATTCAATTCTCAGGTCATTTTATATAATTTTACTTTAGAAAAAACTAATTTATTTGAATGAAACACAAAATATGTAGCTGTAGTTTGTCCATAAATCATAAAAATGGTATACTTATTGAAGTTTATGTTAAACTATAATATTTATTATGTACAAACACAGTGTCAGTGGAATATTTGTAATTTCAGTGTAATGTTTAAATCAGGCCTTTTCATTAGGGGAGCAATGTTAAAACATATTAGAACTATTTTGGTATTTTGTGGAAATTGTGGTAAAATGCATCAAATCGGATGAAAAAACATCATAATAATTATGAAATCGCTAAATACAGATCCTAATCTCATTTGTTGGTCAAATGTCCGTTTCGTGAGAATGACCCAATAGCAACGCTGCACCGTTTGTCACTGTGACAAGGCCATTACAGCCCCGGTCTGTCACCCTCTGGCCGTACATCCTATCCAACTCCAACCAGGAGTCATAGAGTTGCTCATTGATATATCCTGGCATCGGCAGTGCCACAGCCCCAGCCCCGGGAGACGAGTGAGCAGGAGACCACTGTTGACACATCGTTGGCTTCTTAACAGTATTATATATACAGTAGTATTATATATAATATAATATATTATTATTTATTATTTAATTATTTAATTATATTTAATTATATTATTTATTATATTAATTACTAATGATATTGATTATTATATTAGTATTATATTATAGTATTATATTCTTAACAGTATTGTAGCCCTGGTTTGTATATCATTGAGAGAGGAGGCCTACACTAAAGGGGCTTTGCTAAATGATGACTTCAAGGAGTCCAAGGGAACTTTCTCCAAAATGCCTCCTCCCTCACTGCGTTCTAATGGCAAACAGTGCCAACCTACACAGGAAACCGTTCTCAGAAAGGGGGATGCTTCTTTTCAATAGTTAACGGTTTAATTCTGGGAATCCTTGTCTGCTGGCCAACTTCTATATTTTCCCTATGGCTTGGCACCGGCTTCAGTCGGCACTGTTTTACAACAGTGTTTTTTTTATATGTATTAAACAGGGAAGTCCAATCAATAGCCATTAAACCAGAGGGCAAATGTTTAAGTGCTCGGGGAAATGTTAACACTACGCGCTTAGAATGACTCAAAGTGGCTCGGTGTGTACTTTTCAGTCAGGTCAAACACAGCCCTGAACAGGGGCCAAGTCTCACTAAACGCTGAGGATAAAGCAGGAACATGACATGTAGCTATTACCTCTTAAACACGCATTGTCTCTCTGTAAATGAGGGAGAAGTGGGAGGAGCTGTCACCCAGAATAAACCTGAAGACCAAGATGATTACCCATCAATGGGATCACTTTTTATTTGAGACAGATGCTGTCAGCCGCACTCCGCCCCGTAATGATGAAGTAATGTGATCCACAGTGAGAGAATGGGAGAGGAGGAGGAGGTTCCTTGTGTTCCTGGATGACCTGTGTGTGTGTGTGTGTGTGTGTGTGTGTGTGTGTGTGTGTGTGTGTGTGTGTGTGTGTGTGTGTGTGTGTGTGTGTGTGTGTGTGTGTGTGTGTGTGTGTGTGTGTGTGTGTGTGTGTGTGTGTGTGTGTGTGTGTGTGTGTGTGTGTGTGTGTGTGTGTGTGTGTGTGTGTGTGTGTTTGCTGTTTCCCAGAGCTCCTCAATCTCACCTTAATTGTGCAGTCAGGCCCAACCCAGGGCATGTGATGAGAATGGAGCACCCTCTCACTTGAGGTGATCTGTCAGAACAGGTAGAACACACACACACATTTTGACTCCATCACTGAAAGACTCTCTGAAAGACTCTACAATGTCCCCAAGCTGTGTAAGATGTGTAATGATGATGTTCTTTTCTACACAGAAGATCATCCTAAACTATAGCCTGATGATCTTGTGAACTTCCCTAGACTGTCATAGCCTCAATTAAAAAGTTAACATTGGCCGTTGATCGGCCGTTTCTTTACATGTTGGGGTTTTTTGATACCAAAAAAGTCCTGTCCTTTGACTGTGCCACATTTGACCTTGACCTACATTTTCATATAATTGAGCTTGATGATTCTAAAGCACACATGACAGCTTTGCTAAATGATAATTATGATGATTCTAAAGGCAGCTTTGTGATATTATAGAGAGTTTTTGCTCTGATGGTTTTGAAGCATTGAGAGGGATCGCAGAGGTATGCATTGGTATGCTGTGTGACAGAAATCATGGGCCTTCACCCCATCCCCCTCGAGCCTTTAGTACCCCAGGCCTCCACCCCACCCCCCTCGAGCCTTTAGTACCCCAGCCCTCCACCCCATCCCCCTCGAGCCTTTAGTACCCCAGCCCTCCACCCCATCCCCCTCGAGCCTTTAGTACCCCAGGCCTCCACCCCATCCCCCTCGAGCCTTTAGTACCCCAGGCCTCCACCCCATCCCCCTCGAGCCTTTAGTACCCCAGGCCTCCACCCCATCCCCCTCGAGCCTTTAGTACCCCAGGCCTCCACCCCATCCCCTCGAGCCTTTAGTACCCCAGGCCTCCACCCCACCCCCTTCGAGCCTTTAGTACCCCAGCCCTCCACCCCATCCCCTCGAGCCTTTAGTACCCCAGGCCTCCACCCCATCCCCCTCGAGCCTTTAGTACCCCAGGCCTCCACCCCATCCCCCTCGAGCCTTTAGTACCCCAGGCCTCCACCCCATCCCCCTCAATCCTTTAGTACCCCAGGCCTCCACCCCATCCCCCTCGAGCCTTTAGTACCCCAGGCCTCCACCCCACCCCCTCGAGCCTTTAGTACCCCAGGCCTCCACCCCATCCCCCTCGAGCCTTTAGTACCCCAGGCCTCCACCCCATCCCCCTCGAGCCTTTAGTACCCCAGGCCTCCACCCCATCCCCCTCGAGCCTTTAGTACCCCAGCCCTCCACCCCATCCATCCTCTGACTCTCCTCTGGACTTCTCCCCTTTTATGGAACAGTGTGAACAGTCCAATCCATGTGCGTCTCCCAACCCACCTCCCTCTCTCCCCATATCCCCTTTCCCACCCATGTAATCCCCCCTGTTGCGCTAATCGGCCCCCCGCCCAATGCTGTAAGACAAGACGTGTGGCAAGTTTCGCTGCAAGTCTGGCTGGCACTGATCCCCTGGCACACCTCCTTTAATCCTCTCCTCCTCTCCCACTGAAGAAAAAGTGTTTCACCCTGTTTTTATGAGACAGCATGCATCTCTCTGCCTCTCACTTTCCGTCTGTACCACAAGAAACCCAGGGAAGGCGTTTGGTGGGCTGTATCATCCAATTCTCACAGCATGGCTGTATTTATTCATAGACTTCTTCAGTTGTTGGGTCTTTAGCCAACCAGCGTCTTTCAATGGGTTTATTTTCCTCTCACACAGAGGGAGCGTGGAGGTGGTTTGTTATTTCAAGCGTCAATATTTTTAAATGTGAAGTGAAAACTCCATGTGAAGGTGGAAAATGGCAAGCCTGAGAGGTCAGATATTGACCATTTGTCACCAGCCAGCAGCAGTAAGTGAAACTTTAAAAACAGAAATAGCCCCGTTTGACTGCCAAGTCATCTCCAGCCAATCTACTGGAAGACTGGGCCCAGGGTGGTGCTGTCCGGGTCACCAGGCAGCTCCAGGCTCTCCATATCTTACAGGGTCTCCTTCATCTAACACCTGTCACAGGCTGCCATGAGCCCTGCCTGCACACTAAACCATAAATATCCCACCATTCCACATGGCTTGCCTTCACATCATGGACTCTCATAGTGAATAGCTCCTTTTTAGCTTTTCTCCTCAGAATTGCACACCGTCCTCTCTACAGGGGTGATTTTCCACTGGGTGTCCAGCATGCCTCTAATGGCATGTTTCTCATTAAGGATTAAGACTGGTCAGTTCGTCATGAAGACTGAGATATTTTAGAAGTGCCATTAGAGGAGAAATTTGGCTGTTACCTTCTGAGACGAACCCTATCGCCACTTAGACTTCCACTGGTGTGAAGCAACTCACTCACCAGGGAGCTTGGAGCCTGTTCCTTGGGTGCAAATATGTAACCCCGGCAACAATGACTCCACTCATTTAAAAACCCCACATCACTCAACGTGTCACTTCATAAGAATATCACCCATTGTCCAACTGCCAGTGGTAAAAGCACTATGGCCTCCCTGAGGGGTTAGAAATTCTAACGATTGTTAATAGCACATACAGAGAGTTCAAATGGTGTTGTTGCCTGGGATGGCCAGGAGCGCTAAGACGTAGTGCACACTTCCACAATGGAGAAGCAACATTGGTCATCACTCATCGCCGGTTGGCGACGGGGTGTGACTGATGGTTGCCGTGGCGATTTATGAGATGGCCTTTATTCGGGCCTGGAGAGACTGAGGAAATCAAGGAGCGAGTGGAGGATGCACTCATTCCTCCCTTCCTACCTCTCTCCCTCCCTTCATTCCTCCCTTCCTTCCTACCTCTCTCCCTCCCTTCCTACCTCTCTCCCTCCCTTCCTACCTCTCTCCCTCCCTTCATTCCTCCCTCCCTTCTGCTCTTTCTTTCTTCTTTCTCTGTCTGACATGGAGAAACAATGACCTTGAAGCAGCTGGGTATTACAGGAATCATCCACTTGGAGACTTGGGGAGAGGGGCGAAGGAACTCGAGGAGTGTTTTAAGGGATTCATTTCACCCGTTTGTTCGAAGGAGCAGTCCAGGATCCTCACATTAGGGATTTAGGGGAGAGAAATCGAGCAAGTGTGTGCTTTGGTTACGCAAGGTGATACCCACCAGCAGCCTAGTGCAAGGGCACCAAGCAGGCTACAGTACAGACAGGAGGCAGGGTACTGGTAACGCCACAGACATCTTTTGAGTGTCCATGCTGCTTCTGTCCACACACACACACACACACACACACACACACACACACACACACACACACACACACACACACACACACACACACACACACACACACACACACACACACACACACACACACACACACACACACACACACACACACACACACACACACACACACACACACACACGCGCACATGCAAGCACGCACACACAGCGGTTCATTTACACACAACAACAACAACAACACTCTGCACTGCTATTTGATTTCTTATCTGAACTGTAGCCGTCCGCATCCCGCTAGCAACCCCTTTAATGTTTACCCCACGTCAGTCTCCAGGGCTGTGCTCTGCAGGCACGCTGCCTTGCTGTGATGCTTATCATAGTCGAGTTGGGATAACCAACTGTACACATTATCCATTCTGCCTCACAGCGATGCTGCTGAATTTGTATTTGTATTTTTATACGAAGCACATTTAAATCAATCCCACTGGGCAAAAACTACTTGAAACAATGTTGTTTCCACATCATTCCAACAACAAAAATGATATGTGAAGACGTTGAATCAACATGGAAACTGATTGGATTTGCAAAAATCTAACTTTTTACCTAAATCCAATGACATTGTGATTTTGTATTTTATTTTTCACATTGAATTCACGTTAGTTGACAACTTAAGCATAAATAGACGTTGAACTGACATCTGTGCCCAGTGGGATGTCTGTTGCACTGACACCCGTAAAAAGGTCAACTGCTCCTCTGGTTTTAAACTCTACTTTCAAAATTGACTACAAAGTATAAATAGGATAATTTTGGTCGTAAAGTCTGTCTTATCTAAAGCTAAGTTTTGTAGGTGAGTTCTCCACTACTGGAGGGGTGGGTATGGATTAAGATCATGCCCACTGGCACCGTGCCCACTAACAAGACAGAAGCAGCTGTGTTGATTGCACCCTATCAGCTGCTCACGCTCTATCCAATCACAGCTCCCAGAACCTCCACACAGAGACAGACCTGCCCATTACACAGCGCCTTGTTTTCATAAGGCATCACGTCCCCAAAGTTATGTTGCAATAACCTCTGGCCCTAGGCCCTTTATGGAGTGGCCACTTGCTGATGTGTTTGACAGTGTCAATCACTCCAGTCTGCCACTTTTTGGGGCAAAATGAGAAACTAGACGATCAGAGAGCACTTGTATACCAACTGCAATATTCCAAAACCTATTTGTATAAATATCTTGTGTCGCCCTGTGATCTGATTTGTAACATGATTCCCAGTGAAACACTGCCAGACAGATGCACAGTCTGGTAAAAGATAGTGAGAAAGTGAACTAAACGGTACTGAAGCACACAGGTCGCCACTCGCCAGTGACTCAATAAGCTGATTGTGGCCTAGATGCTCGAAGTGCCTGTTAACTACTACTTGCTAGCATCATTAACAAACACAGTTGGAGCTTAGCTAGTTAGCAAGAGATTTTGGGGACTGATGAAAAGCGTGTACTGTAGCTTGTGCTTCATTTACGATAGTTTGACAACTTGTTTGACAAGTTGTAGACGTGTTATTGTTCTCAGAAATCAGTCCTGAGCACACAGCCAGACTTTCCCGACTCGATAGACTGTATGCAGTGCAATGTCTATTTTTACATGAGAAATGCTGCACCAAACACCTTAGCTAAATGTAGAATTGTATGATTAAGACCACCTAGGAAGAAATGTCTAAATTAATTACAGATTTCTTTATCTTAGATTAATTCAGACTATTTTAAGGAAGTGACTATTTTGAGGAAGTGGCTATGTTGTTGCTACGGGGGGACAAACAAGTGTACCTGCCAGGGTACAGTATACGACCATAACACACCCACATCAAACCACACCCCCAAGACAGCTTTCGTTTGGCTTCAGTCATGGCCACTAGCATTTATTAATGAGCAATCTTCGAAACGAGGCCAAATCAAGAAGTGCAGTCGCCCTAATCCACCCCTCCACCCATCTCCACCCCTCCACCCCTCCCACCCCTCCCCCATCACCCCTACAACCCTACAACCCTTCCACCCCTCCCACTTCACCCCTACAACCCTACAACCCTTCCACCCATCTCCACCCCTCTGCCTGCCTCTCTGCCTGCCTCTCTGCCTGCCTCTCTGCCTGCCTGCCTATTTGCCTGTCTTCCTCTTTGCCTACCTTTCTGCCTGCCTCTGAGCAAGGTAAGGCAGGCATATGCATACGACCGTGCGCTGTCTGCCAGTGCGTGCCTGCGTGATGCACTCGCTACCGAGCCGAGCTAATGCTGCTCCCAAATGTCGTTTTGTGCCTCTCAGGTTGCATGGCAGCCTGCACAGAAGTCAGGCTAACATGTTAATTCACTAAACACTCTAAACACTTTATTAAAATGCACCAAATCCAAGTTCGTGCATCATTAGGACTGCTAATCTGAATGCATTGTGTTTGAAACATCCTTATGGATGACTAGATGCTATACTTGTCCTTCTGTAGCTCAGTTGGTAGAGCATGGCGCTTGTAACGCCAGGGTAGTGGGTTCGATCCCCGGGACCACCCATACGTAGAATGTATGCACACATGACTGTAAGTTGCTTTGGATAAAAGCGTCTGCTAAATGGCATATATTATTATTATATTATTAAGTGTTCCCTGTAGATTGAATTTGCGTTGTAGTTATGTCACAGGACTGTTTTCAGTCATTCAGAACTCTCCAGTACGACACACTATTTCCCTAGAACCTTATATACAGTGACAGGGACAGGGACAGGGACAGGGATCTTCATGAATCTTTCTTTATCGGGTTCTTTTTTTCTGCATTTGAGACAAAACCCTCCCTTACCCCGGACAAAACCCTCCCTTACCCCGGACAAAACCCTCCCTTACCCCGGACAAAACCCTCCCTTACCCCGGACAAAACCCTCCATTACCCCGGACAAAACCCTCCCTTACCCCGGACAAAACCCTCCCTTACCCCTAACAAAACCCTCCATTACCCCGGACAAAACCCTCCCTTACCCCGGACAAAACCCTCCCTTACCCCGGACAAAACCCTCCCTTACCCCGGACAAAACCCTCCATTACCCCGGACAAAACCCTCCCTTACCCCGGACAAAACCCTCCCTTACCCCGGACAAAACCCTCCCTTACCCCGGACAAAACCCTCCCTTACCCCGGACAAAACCCTCCCTTACCCCGGACAAAACCCTCCCTTACCCCGGACAAAACCCTCCCTTACCCCGGACAAAACCCTCCATTACCCCGGACAAAACCCTCCCTTACCCCGGACAAAACCCTCCCTTACCCCGGACAAAACCCTCCTTACCCCGGACAAAAACCCCGGACAAAACCCTCCCTTACCCCGGACAAAACCCTCCCTTACCCCGGACAAAACCCTCCCTTACCCCGGACAAAACCCTCCCTTACCCCGGACAAAACCCCCTCCCGGACAAAACCCCGGCCAAAACCCTCCCTTACCCCCGGACAAAACCCTCCCTTACCCCGGACAAAACCCTCCCTTACCCCGGACAAAACTCTCCATTACCCCGGACAAAACCCTCCATTACCCCGGACAAAACCCTCCCTTACCCCGGACAAAACCCTCCCTTACCCCGGACAAAACCCTCCATTACCCCGGACAAAACCCTCCCTTACCCCGGACAAAAACCTCCCTTACCCCGGACAAAACCCTCCCTTAACCCTCCCTTACCCCGGACAAAACCCTCCCTTACCCCGGACAAAACCCTCCCTTACCCCGGACAAAACCCTCCCTTACCCTGGACAAAACCCTCCCTTACCCCGGACAAAACCCCCTTACCCCGGACAAAACCCCTACCCCGGACAAAACCCTTACCCCGGACAAAACCCTCCATTACCCCGGACAAAACCCTCCATTACCCCGGACAAAACCCTCCCTTACCCCGGACAAAACCCTCCATTACCCCGGACAAAACCCTCCCTTACCCCGGACAAAACCCTCCCTTACCCCGGACAAAACCCTCCCTTACCCCGGACAAAACCCTCCCTTACCCCGGCCAAAACCCTCCCTTACCCCGGACAAAACCCTCCCTTACCCCGGACAAAACCCTCCCTTACCCCGGACAAAACCCTCCCCTACCCTGGACAAAACCTCCCCTAACCCGGACAAAACCTCCCCTAACCCGGATGACACTGGGCCAATTGTGCGCCACCCTATGGGACTCCCAATCACGGCCGGTTGTGATACAGCCCGGAATCGAACCGGTCAGTAGTGATGCCTCTAGCACTGAGATGCAGTGCCTTAGACCGCTGTTCCACTCAGTAGCGTGGATGCTGAGTGTTTTCATTTGAACTCCATTATTGAAGGAGGAGGGTGGGGAGATGGATTGTTGGGCTGGTTTCTGGGGGTCTAGCTCATCCATCATCCCTCTTCATTAGAGTTTTCCAGACTGGGGGTTCCATTAACGGAATTCCCATTCTGAATTCCACAGTCCAGAGCTATGATAGATACTGAGATATGCTGCATGTTTTGCATGCCATTCAGTTCAAGCAACACAGGAAGTAAACTGAAATTGAAAACCAATGAGGAAAATTTGAATTAGAATATCAGTTTACTTCATGAACATGCAGTTTGGTAAATGGTTGTGCCACCTTATGTAGTGAATTGCAAGGACTGTGTCACCTGTAACCTTAATGATAGGAAATCATTTGACCCTGAAAGATACGGACAACTGGCCCCTCCTACCTGGACTGACTCTAAATGAGGATCACCTCGTACAAATGGGATGTCTATGTACCATTTATAAACACATGGCTCATTTCAGTGTTATCAACATTTTACACACAGCCTTAGCAACACAGAGTAAACTGACTTTTGTTTTAGGGAATTAGGCAACACTTTTTACCTGTGCACTAATTGGTGCTGATCTGGGATCAGACTGTAAGCACGAGTGCTATTAATAATTCAGCAGATACACCATGAATAGATTCATGGCGAAGCGACAAACACCAGTTTGCTGTCGCTCTGTTCACTTTGATCCTGTTTAAAGAACAAGTGTAATCTAAAGGTTGTGGAGCAGTGTCATAAATTCCCACCTAAATCAAACAGTCATAGAATGATACTAATAATATCCACACAGAATGCTCAGTAAATGGATTGATAGGGGTTGGTTGATTCATTGATTCATTAGTTGCTTGATTAGTTGGTTGGTTGATTGATTACTTGATTTATTGGTTGATTAGTTGGTTGGTTGGATGGTTGATATTATTAATTTATTATCAATATTTTGTTGATAATGACATATACAGAGATCTAGATTTGTCCAGTTTAGTTCACATGCATGAGTATTGTGATGTATTCTTCTTAAAGTTATAGGCCTTCATCATTTCATACTCTGTAGTAACAGGGAATAAGGTGTGCATTCATATGCATGTTATTATACAGTCATTATTCTGATGTAGAGCATGAGGCTGTTCTCTTAGATACAACACCTCCCATCATGCACTCTCAATGACCTCTGGATTGAGGTCATGTGTGTCTCCGGTGTCTGAACGAACAAGCCTGTTGCAGCCTGTACCACGGTTCCGTCCCAAATGGCACCCTATTCCCTATATAGTGCACTACTTTTGACCAGAACCCATAGTCTCCCAGTAGAATATAGTGTATAGACCCCAGCAGCCTGCTATCTGACAGTGGATCATTTATTTATCGTATGGACTATTAACCTCCGCTGCTGCTTAGTTGCTCCAGTGGGCAGGGACCTAGTGAACTAAATATATTTCCCTATGATTCTGTTATATGGAAAAACAAGGTATTTTCAATTCAGCCAGGGGCTACTCATCAATCAGAAGTCCATTCCCATGTTTAGGTCCCACAGGGGAGTCCCAGACATAGTTATACCATGGCCAGCATACATGGGTGGACAATCACAGACCAGTTTGGGCTAGCATTGGCTGAGGCCTCCCAGGGTGTGTGAATCTCTTGTCCTTGAGGCTGGGTAAGTAAGAAGAGAGGGAGGGGGTGGCGAATTGGAGCATAAATGGCCTTTTTCCAATGGAGCTTTGTCTGACATCATTTCAGTCACTGAAATAATTCCGTTATAGTAGTGGTTTGTCCCACGAGTTTAAATGACTGGGTTGTCCACTAGGAAGTGAGAACTCCCTCAACAAGTCAAACCATCCCATTGTGCTTATAAATGTCATGTGGACATCCCTATAAATGCAAAAAGAATGGTCTATTCCTTCACCATTGTCATGGCACCACCAAGCATCCATGTAATTCACATGATGCTGTCTACAAGGATGCTGGCTACAAGGATTGCATTCCCTGAGTGACCTTGCACAACTACCAGTGTTTAAATGCTATATTGTAATTACTTCGCCACAATGGTCTATTTATTGCCTTAACTCCCTTATCTTTCCTCATTTGCAAAACAATGTATATAGACTTTTTGTACTGTATTATTGACTAAGTTTTGTTTATTCCATGTGTAACACTGTGTTGTTGTATGTGTTGAACTGCTTTGCTTTATCTTGGCCAGGTCGCAGTTGTAAATGAGAACTTGTTCTCAACTAGCCTACCTGGTTAAATAAAGGTGAAATAAAATCAAAAATAAAATAAATATAATAGGGAGAATAGCTATGTATACTACAGGGGTCAAATTACAGTGAGTGGTGAAACACCTGCCAACATCACTGTGTGGAATAGTAGTGGTTAACTCTGGGAGTCCATCTCACTGTGTATAAATAAGTGTGAAATGCAGGGAGTCATATCAACTGGCCTGGGCGTGGGATAAGGGTGGCCAGAAGAATATGGGCCTCCTCTCTGAACCTGGTTCCTCTCAAGGTTTCTTTCCTCTGGGAGTTTTTCCTAACCACTGTGCCTCTGCTTCTGTTTTGGTCTTTGGGCTTTAGGCCGGGCTGCTGTAAAGCCCTTTGTGAAAACTGCTGATGTAAAAAGAGCTTTATAAATACTTTTAATTGGTTGAGTGATTGGGGTGGGACCCTCACCATGGAAACCACCATTTTCAAACCATGTCTGGCCATCCTGGAAAGTAAGCAGTTGCGATAAGGTCCTCTGAACGTTGACTGAACATTGTCAAAAGTAATGACACTCAGCCACTAGCCTTTGGGACAACGGGCAGAGGCTTCGTCACACCTGTCCTCTGTCCTCAGAACGCTTCCTCAATGACAACTTATGTAACCCCGGCCTCATGCTCCGCATCACCATAGCAACTACATCATCCTCATCCGTCTCTTCCAGCCAGGGCCGCAGCCCCAATAATAAGTCATAGATGATAGCAGCGATGCTTCTAGATTACATGTCAAAGGAAGAGGAGAAAGTGCTGTTATCTGTTGGACTATCAGTGTGTGCCATAAGATTAAGATTTGAATAGTTGTCCTGATATTATATTTATTCTCGCTTCAAAGCTAAAACTGGAAAATGTGATCACACAGACTTCACGTCGTGGGCATTATACGTATCTGCCCTTAACCCCAACATTCTATTTTTAAATTCCTTTGTAGGTGTCGGGGAGAGAGAAAAACAACATCAAAATAAATGCATTATAACCCAGCTGTTTAGAAAATAAGTCATAGCTCTCGGGTGGGCAATGTTTCAGCCTGGCAGATATAGTGAACCAGCGCTGCTCTCTCAGGGAGAAATCTGGCAGGTATAATGACCCAGTGCTGCTCTCTCAGGGAGAGATCTGGCAGGTATAATGACCCAGTGCTGCTCTCTCAGGGAGAGATCTGGCAGGTATAATGACCCAGTGCTGCTCTCTCAGGGAGAGATCTGGCAGGTATAATGACCCAGTGCTGCTCTCTCAGGGAGAGATCTGGCAGGTATAATGACCCAGTGCTGCTCTCTCAGGGAGAGATCTGGCAGGTATAATGACCCAGTGCTGCTCTCTCAGGGAGAGATCTGGCAGGTATAATGACCCAGTGCTGCTCTCTCAGGGAGAGATCTGGCAGGTATAATGACCCAGTGCTGCTCTCTCAGGGAGAGATCTGGCAGGTATAATGACCCAGTGCTGCTCTCTCAGGGAGAGATCTGGCATGTATAATGACCCAGTGCTGCTCTCTCAGGGAGAGATCTGGCAGGTATAATGACCCAGTGCTGCTCTCTCAGGGAGAGATCTGGCAGGTATAATGACCCAGTGCTGCTCTCTCAGGGAGAGATCTGGCAGGTATAATGACCCAGTGCTGCTCTCTCAGGGAGAGATCTGGCAGGTATAATGACCCAGTGCTGCTCTCTCAGGGAGAGATCTGGCAGGTATAATGACCCAGTGCTGCTCTCTCAGGGAGAGATCTGGCAGGTATAATGACCCAGTGCTGCTCTCTCAGGGAGAGATCTGGCAGGTATAATGACCCAGTGCTGCTCTCTCAGGGAGAGATCTGGCAGGTATAATGACCCAGTGCTGCTCTCTCAAGGAGAGATCTGGCAGGTATAATGACCCAGTGCTGCTCTCTCAGGGAGAGATCTGGCATGTATAATGACCCAGTGCTGCTCTCTCAGGGAGAGATCTGGCAGGTATAATGACCCAGTGCTGCTCTCTCAGGGAGAGATCTGGCAGGTATAATGACCCAGTGCTGCTCTCTCAGGGAGAGATCTGGCAGGTATAATGACCCAGTGCTGCTCTCTCAGGGAGAGATCTGGCAGGTATAATGACCCAGTGCTGCTCTCTCAGGGAGAGATCTGGCAGGTATAATGACCCAGTGCTGCTCTCTCAGGGAGTGATCTGGCAGGTATAATGACCCAGTGCTGCTCTCTCAGGGAGAGATCTGGCAGGTATTGTCACGACTAGTCAAGGTGGGTGGAATCAGGCGCAGAGAGCAAATAATGAATAGAGGTTTATTCTCCGGTGAACAACAATAAACACGGACAACCCAAAATACAGACAGGGTGAAAAATATCCAAAACAGGAATAAACAGACAAACCGGAGAAATAAAACACAAAAACACTGACAGCCGAAACGAAATGACAAAAACAAACAATCCCGCACAAAACAAGGGCGGGACAACCTACATTATATACAGATACTAATGTGGTCCTTCTGTAGCTCAGTTGGTAGAGCATGGCGCTTGTAACGCCAGGGTAGTGGGTTCGATCCCCGGGACCATCCATACGTAGAATGTATGCACACATGACTGTAAGTCGCTTTGGATAAAAGTGTCTGCTAAATGGCATATATTATTATTTTTATTATTATTATATTATTAACTAACACACAGGTGAAAACAATCAGACAAAACCAACAGATAACCGAAAAGGGATCGGTAGTGGCTAATAGGACGGTGACGACGACCGCCGAGCACAGCCTGAACGGGCAGGAGAGCCAACCTCGGCGGAAGTCGTGACAGGTATAGTGAACCAGTGCTGCTCTCTCAGGGAGAGATCTGGCAGTTAGAGTGACCCAGTGCTGCTCTCTCAGGGAGAGATCTGGCAGGTATAATGACCCAGTGCTGCTCTCTCAGGGAGAGATCTGGCAGGTATAATGACCCAGTGCTGCTCTCTCAAGGAGAGATCTGGCAGGTAGAGTGAACCAGTGCTGCTCTCTCAGGGAGAGATCTGGCAGGTATAATGACCCAGTGCTGCTCTCTCAGGGAGATATCTTGCAGGTATAGTGAACCAGTGCTGCTCTCTCAGGGAGAGATCTGGCAGGTATAATGACCCAGTGCTGCTCTCTCAAGGAGAGATCTGGCAGGTAGAGTGAACCAGTGCTGCTCCCTCAGGGAGAGATCTGGCAGTTAGAGTGACCCAGTGCTGCTCTCTCAGGGAGAGATCTGGCAGGTAGAGTGACCCAGTGCTGCTCTCTCAGGGAGAGATCTGGCAGGTAGAGTCACCCAGTGCTGCTCTCTCAGGAAGAGATCTGGCAGGTAGAGTCACCCAGTGCTGCTCTCTCAGGAAGAGATCTGGCAGCTCGTTTTATTATGACTGGGGGGGGTGGACATGCTCAATAGAGTGGACTACTCCCTAATAACTCAACTAAATCTTGTGGATGTGAATTTACATTTTAAATGCATGTCTCCATCAATTTGAGACGCCAGTTCTGGTCATAATTGTTTGTTTGTACTCCTCTATGTAGGGAATAGGGTGCCATTTGGGATGCACCCTAGATGTTTTTGTCATCATGACCAGTCCTCTTTAGGGTCAAGCAAACAAGGGAAGGGCATGAGAAATCGAGCCAGGCAGAAAAGTAACCCCTCCCTCAATCCCTCCCTCCCATCCTCCCTCAATCCCTCCCTCCCATCCTCCCACTTCCATCCTCCCTCCCATCCTCTCTCCCATCCTCCCTCAATCCCTCTCTCCCATCCTCCCTCCCATCCTCCCACTTCCATCCTCCCTCCCATCCTCCCCCCATCCTCCCTCCCATCCTCCCTCAATCCCTCTCTCCCATCCTCCCTCCCATCCTCCCACTTCCATCCTCCCTCCCATCCTCCCCCCATCCTCCCTCAATCCCTCTCTCCCATCCTCCCTCCCATCCTCCCTCAATCCCTCTCTCCCATCCTCCCTCCCATCCTCCCTCGATCCCTCACTCCCATCCTCCCTCCCATCCTCCATCAATCGCTCTCTCCCATCCTCCCTCCCATCCTCCCTCAATCCCTCTCTCCCATCCTCCCTCCCATCCTCCCTCAATCCCTCTCTCTCATCCTCCAACTTCCATCCTCCATAGCCTTGACCTCTAAACTGTTAAATGCCCCATCAAGCTTTATTTCTCAGGTCTGCAGGATACACAGTATCCACTCCCACTGGCTGTATAACGGATGGCCTGGACACCGTGGATGGTACAGGATACACAGTATCCACTCCCACTGGCTGTATAACGGATGGCCTGGACACCGTGGATGGTACAGGATACACAGTATCCACTCCCACTGGCTGTATAACGGATGGCCTGGACACCGTGGATGGTACAGGATACACAGTATCCACTCCCACTGGCTGTATAACGGATGGCCTGGACACCGTGGATGGTACAGGATACACAGTATCCACTCCCACTGGCTGTATAACGGATGGCCTGGACACCGTGGATGGATTATTTATGCCAACGCCAATCAGCCAACAGCACCGGGGCTAGTGGGAAGGGAAATGACCCAGACAGCCTGTACCTCTGACCTTCCTCCCAACCCACTATTTTTGGGTGACCCACTTTCCTAATGCTATACTAAAAAAAGCATCATATTAAATCTGGAACAAACTATTCATCAGTCCATTAAGTGGCAAATTAAAGAGCTATTTATTCAAGGAGCGTATATTTTTCATCAAGAGTTGCCGGGAGGAAGGTGTGTGTGTGTGTCTGTGTGTACGCGTGAATGTGGATGTCTGTTCTTGAGTTCATGCAGGGTGGGTGTGTGTGTGTGTGGGGGGGGGGGGGTGGTGTGCGTGTGTGTGTGGGGGGGGGGGTTGGTGTGTGTGTGTGTGGGTGGGGGGGGGGGTGTGTGTGTGTGTGTGTGTGGGGGGGGGTGGTGTGTGTGTGTGTGGGGGGGGGTGTGCGTGTGTGTGTGTGTGTGTGTGTGTGGGGGGGTGTGTGTGTGGGTGTGGGGGGGTTGGTGTGTGTGTGTGTGGGGTGTGTGTGGGTGTTTGTGTGTGGGTGTGGGGGGTTGGTGTGTGTGTGTGGGGGGTTGGTGTGTGTGTGTGGGTGTGTGTGTGTGTGTGGGGGGGGGGGGGTGTGTGTGTGTGTGTGTGTGTGGGGGGGTTGGTGTGTGTGTGTGTGGGGGGGGGTTGGTGTGTGTGTGTGTGGGGGGGTTGGTGTGTGTGTGTGGGGGGTGTGTGTGTGTGTGTGTGTGTGTGTGTGTGTGTGTGTGTGTGTGTGTGTGTGTGTGTGTGTGTGTGTGTGTGTGTGTGTGTGTGTGTGTGTGTGGTGTGGTGTGTGTGTGTGTGTGTGTGTGTGTGTGTGTGTGTGTGTGTGTGTGTGTGTGTGTGTGTGTGTGTGTGTGTGTGTGTGTGTGTGTGTGTGTGTGTGTGTGTGTGTGTGTGTTATACATCTGACAAGGCACTGACACATACTGTAAGGATTTCACCCCCCATGTATTTCTCCTCACACAGTGAGCATGTTGGTTTTCAAAATGACAATAATATATCCATGTATTCTGGAAGCTCTGGGAGGGCTGAACAAATGCCTGACAACTAGGTTTTATCAAAGAGGAAAAAAGCCTGGATTCTGACATTGACACACACACGTACATCAACACACAAACACATATATAAACACACACACACACATATATAAACACACACACACATTTACATTTACATTTAAGTCATTTAGCAGATATAAACACACACACACATATATAAACACACACATATATAAACACACACACACATATATAAACACACACACATATATAAACACACACACACATATATAAACACACACACATATATATAAACACACAAACACATATATAAACACACACACACATATATATAAACACACACACACACATATATAAACACACACACACACATATATAAACACACACACACACATATATAAACACACACACACATATATAAACACACACACACATATATAAACACACAAACACACATATAAACACACAAACACATATATAAACACACACACACATATATAAACACACACACACATATATAAACACACACACACATATATAAACACACACACACGCTATTGATCAGGAAACTGGAGCATGTACTGCTTTCATCTCCCTTGTGTTCTCTACCTGGAGAAGACTGCAGGCAAAAGATGTCTGCCGGCCACAGCCTTCTCTATGTGTTGATATTTAGTCAGGGAGGAAGGGAACCTGACTAGAACTTTACAGACTAGTCTGAGGAGAGTTGTCTTTTATTAAAGGAAAACTCCACCCAAAAACTATATTTTAGTTTTAGCAAAATGCATCCTACGGGTTGATTTCTGTATTTTTGTCACATTCTGACCTTAGTTCTTTTGTTATGTCTTTGTTTTAGTGTGGTCAGGGCGTGAGTTGGGTGGGTAGTCTATGTTCCTTTATCTATATTGTGGTAATGTGTTTGGCCTGGTATGGTTCTCAATCAGAGGCAGGTGTTGTTCGTTGTCTCTGATTGAAAATCATACTTAGGGAGCCTTTTCCCACCTGTGTTTTATGGGTGATTATTTTCTGTTTAGTGTTTCTTCATCACCTTACAGGACTGTTTCGGTTTTTCGTTTATTCACGTTGTTGTTTTGTTCGGTGTTCAGTTGTTTCATTCAAATAATGGACACTCACCACGCTGCGCATTGGTCCGATATTTCATACTCAGACAACGAAGACAACCGTTACAATTTTGAAAGTTACATAACTTGAAAACTTGAGTGCTGACAAGCTAAACATTTGAGACTATGACAACAATGGACTAATGGACAAACCAAAATATTGTTTTTGGGGTGGAGTTTTCCTTTATGTATTTCCTTGTTTTATGACAAGGCTGTTGGTAGGAGAGCATTCAAGTAGCTACAAGCAATTGGACTGAACTCTCCCGGCCAAAATGACCAAATAGGTATAATTTTTGCGATTACATTTTAGTCCGTTTTTTATTTTTATTTATTTTATTTTATTTTATTTCACCTTTATTTAACCAGGTAGGCTAGTTGAGAACAAATTCTCATTTGCAACTGCGACCTGGCCAAGATAAAGCATAGCAGTGTGAACAGACAACACAGAGTTACACATGGAGTAAACAATTAACAAGTCAATAACACAGTAGAAAAAAAGGGGAGTCTATATACAATGTGTGCAAAAGGCATGAGGAGGTAGGCGAATAATTACAATATTGCAGATTAACACTGGAGTGATAAATGATCAGATGGTCATGTACAGGTAGAGATATTGGTGTGCAAAAGAGCAGAAAAGTAAATAAATAAAAACTGTGGGGATGAGGTAGGTGAAAATGGGTGGGCTATTTACCAATAGACTATGTACAGCTGCAGTGATCGGTTAGCTGCTCAGATATCTGATGTTTGAAGTTGGTGAGGGAGATAAAAGTCTCCAACTTCAGTGATTTTTGCAATTCGTTCCAGTCACAGGCAGCAGAGTACTGGAACGAAAGGCGGCCGAATGAGGTGTTGGCTTTAGGGATGATCAGTGAGATACACCTGCTGGAGCACGTGCTACGGATGGGTGTTGCCATCGTGACCAGTGAACTGACATAAGGCGGAGCTTTACCTAGTGTCATGCAGGTGATAGAGGACCCAAAAGCGACTTAACAGAAACAGAGTTTATTTAAGTCCAAACAGGGAATAACAGAAATCCTCTAGTCTGTAGAGGGGAAATGACTGGAGAAGCGGCCACAGACTGCAGGTCGCTCCGGGTAGGCGCAGGCCGTAGTAGACAGAGACACCTGCTCACACGCAGCATCTGATGAAGGCAAAAAACACGACAGGACAGGGCGAAACACAATCACAGCAAAAACACGACAGGACAGGGCGAAACGCAATCACAGCATGGTGAATACTAAACAAGGAACCGACGGGACAGGAACGGAACACAAAGGAATAAATAGGGACTCTAATCAGGGGAAAGGATCGGGAACAGGTGTGGGAAGACTAAATGATGATTAGGGGAATAGGAACAGCTGGGAGCAGGAACGGAACGATAGAGAGAGGAGAGAGAGGGAGGGGGAGAGAGAGGGATAGAAAAAGGGAACGAACCTAATAAGACCAGCAGGGGGAAACGAACAGAAGGAAAAGCAAAATGACAAGATGATATAAGACAAAACATGACAGTACCCCCCCCACTCACCGAGCGCCTCCTGGCGCTCTCGAGGAGGAACACTGGCGGCAACGGAGGAAATCATAGATCAAACGGTCCAGCACGTCCCGAGAAAGAACCCAACTCCTCTCCTCAGGACCGTAACGAAAAACGATAAAAAGGGAAACTAGGGTACTACTCTAAAAAAAAAATGAGAACTAGGGACAGACTGAGACACAGCAAGACCAGGAGCAGAAGCAGAAAAAAAATTACCAGACTTCTTCTGCGCGCAGTCTGAACACGCAGCCACGAAACGGCGCGTGTCACGCTCCTGAGTCGGCCACCAAAAGCGCTGGCGAATAGACGCAAGAGTGCCTCGAACACCGGGATGACCAGCTAACTTGGCAGAGTGAGCCCACTGAAGAACAGCCAGACGAGTGGAAACAGGAACGAAAAGGAGGTTACTAGGACAAGCGCGCGGCGACGCAGTGTGCGTGAGTGCTTGCTTAACCTGTCTTTCAATTCCCCAGACTGTCAACCCGACAACACGCCCATAAGGAAGAATCCCCTCGAGATCAGTAGAAGCCACAGAAGAACTAAACAGACGGGATAAGGCATCAGGCTTGGTGTTCTTGCTACCCGGACGGTAAGAAATCACAAACTCGAAACGAGCGAAAAACAACGCCCAACGAGCTTGACGGGCATTAAGTCGTTTGGCAGAACGGATGTACTCAAGGTTCTTATGGTCTGTCCAAACGACAAAAGGAACGGTCGCCCCCTCCAACCACTGTCGCCATTCGCCTAGGGCTAAGCGGATGGCGAGCAGTTCACGGTTACCCACATCATAGTTGCGCTCAGATGGCGACAGGCGATGAGAAAAATAAGCGCAAGGATGAACCTTATCGTCAGACTGGAAGCGCTGGGATAGAATGGCTCCCACGCCTACCTCTGAAGCGTCAACCTCAACAATGAATTGTCTAGTGACGTCAGGAGTAACGAGGATAGGAGCGGACGTAAAACGTTCTTTTAGAAGATCAAAAGCTCCCTGGGCGGAACCGGACCACTTAAAACACGTCTTGACAGAAGTAAGAGCTGTGAGAGGGGCAGCAACTTGACCGAAATTACGAATGAAACGCCGATAGAAATTAGCGAAACCTAAAAAGCGCTGCAACTCGACACGTGACCTTGGAACGGGCCAATCACTGACAGCTTGGACCTTAGCGGAATCCATCTGAATGCCTTCAGCGGAAATAACGGAACCGAGAAAAGTAACGGAGGAGACATGAAAAGAGCACTTCTCAGCCTTTACGTAGAGACAATTCTCTAAAAGGCGCTGTAGAACACGTCGAACGTGCTGAACATGAATCTCGAGTGACGGAGAAAAAATCAGGATATCGTCAAGATAGACAAAAACAAAAATGTTCAGCATGTCTCTCAGAACATCATTAACTAATGCCTGAAAAACAGCTGGCGCATTGGCGAGACCGAACGGCAGAACCCGGTACTCAAAATGCCCTAACGGAGTGTTAAACGCCGTTTTCCACTCGTCCCCCTCTCTGATGCGCACGAGATGGTAAGCGTTACGAAGGTCCAACTTAGTAAAGCACCTGGCTCCCTGCAGAATCTCGAAGGCTGATGACATAAGGGGAAGCGGATAACGATTCTTAACCGTTATGTCATTCAGCCCTCGATAATCCACGCAGGGCGCAGAGTACCCTCCTTCTTCTTAACAAAAAGAACCCCGCCCCGGCCGGAGAAGAAGAAGGCACTATGGTACCGGCGTCAAGAGACACAGACAAATAATCCTCGAGAGCCTTACGTTCGGGAGCCGACAGAGAGTATAGTCTACCTCGAGGAGGAGTGGTCCCCGGAAGGAGATCAATACTACAATCATACGACCGGTGAGGAGGAAGGGAGTTGGCTCGGGACCGACTGAAGACCGTGCGCAGATCATGATATTCCTCCGGCACTCCTGTCAAATCGCCAGGTTCCTCCTGGGAAGTAGGGACAGAAGAAACGGGAGGGATGGCAGACATTAAACACTTCACATGACAAGAAACGTTCCAGGATAGGATAGAATTACTAGACCAATTAATAGAAGGATTATGACATACTAGCCAGGGATGACCCAAAACAACAGGTGTAAACGGTGAACGGAAAATCAAAAAAGAAATAGTCTCACTGTGGTTACCAGATACTGTGAGGGTTAAAGGTAGTGTCTCAAATCTGATACTGGGAAGATGACTACCATCTAAGGCAAACATGGGCGTAGGCTTGTCTAACGGTCTGAAAGGAATGTTATGTTTCCGAACCCATGCTTCGTCCATGAAACAACCCTCAGCCCCAGAGTCAATCAAGGCACTGCATGTAGCACCCGAACCGGTCCAGCGTAGATGGACCGACATAGTAGTACAAGATCTAGATGAAGAGACCAGAGTAGTAGCGCTCACCAGTAGCCCTCCGCTTACTGATGGGCTCTGGCCTCTTACTGGACATGAATTAACAAAATGTCCAGCAACTCCGCAATAGAGGCACAGGCGGTTGGTGATCCTCCGTTCCCTCTCCTTAGTCGAGATGCGAATCCCTCCCAGCTGCATGGGCTCAGTCTCAAAGCCAGAGGAGGGAGATGGTTGCGATGCGGAGCAGGGAAACACCGTTGATGCGAGCTCTCTTCCACGAGCCCGGTGACGAATATCTACCCGTCGTTCTATGCGGATGGCGAGAGCAATCAAAGAGTCCACATCTGAAGGAACCTCCCGGGAGAGAATCTCATCCTTAACCACTGCGTGGAGTCCCTCCAGAAAACGAGCGAGCAGCGCCGGCTCGTTCCACTCACTAGAGGCAGCAAGAGTGCGAAACTCAATAGAATAATCCGTTATGGACCGTTCACCTTGGCATAAGGAAGCCAGGGCCCTAGAAGCCTCCCTACCAAAAACTGAACGGTCAAAAACCCGAATCATCTCCTCTTTAAAGTTCTGGAACTTGTTAGAGCAATCAGCCCTTGCCTCCCAGATAGCTGTGCCCCATTCTCGAGCCCGGCCAGTAAGGAGTGAAATGACGTAAGCAACCCGAGCTCTCTCTCTAGAGTATGTGTTGGGTTGGAGAGAGAACACAATCTCACACTGCGTGAGAAAGGAGCGGCACTCAGTGGGCTGCCCGGAGTAGCAAGGTGGGTTATTAACCCTAGGTTCTGGAGGCTCGGCAGGCCAGGAAGTAACAGGTGGCACGAGACGTAGACTCTGGAACTGTCCAGAGAGGTCGGAAACCTGAGCGGCCAGGTTCTCCACGGCATGGCGAGCAGCAGACAATTCCTGCTCGTGTCTGCCGAGCATGGCTCCTTGGATCTTGACGGCAGTGTAACGAGCGTCTGAAGTCGCTGGGTCCATTACTTGGTCGGTTCCTTCTGTCATGCAGGTGATAGAGGACCCAAAAGCGACTTAACAGAAACAGAGTTTATTTAAGTCCAAACAGGGAATAACAGAAATCCTCTAGTCTGTAGAGGGGAAATGACTGGAGAAGCGGCCACAGACTGCAGGTCGCTCCGGGTAGGCGCAGGCCGTAGTAGACAGAGACACCTGCTCACACGCAGCATCTGATGAAGGCAAAAAACACGACAGGACAGGGCGAAACACAATCACAGCAAAAACACGACAGGACAGGGCGAAACGCAATCACAGCATGGTGAATACTAAACAAGGAACCGACGGGACAGGAACGGAACACAAAGGAATAAATAGGGACTCTAATCAGGGGAAAGGATCGGGAACAGGTGTGGGAAGACTAAATGATGATTAGGGGAATAGGAACAGCTGGGAGCAGGAACGGAACGATAGAGAGAGGAGAGAGAGGGAGGGGGAGAGAGAGGGATAGAAAAAGGGAACGAACCTAATAAGACCAGCAGGGGGAAACGAACAGAAGGAAAAGCAAAATGACAAGATGATATAAGACAAAACATGACACCTAGCATGGCCTTGTAGATGACCTGGAGCCAGTGGGTCTGGCGACGAATATGTAGCGAGGGCCAGCCGACTAGAGCATACAAGTCGCAGTGGTGGGTAGTATAAGGTGCTTTAGTGACAAAACGGATGGCACTGTGATAAACTGCATCCAGTTTGCTGAGTAGAGTGTTGGAAGCAATTTTGTAGATGACGTCGCCGAAGTCGAGGATCGGTAGGATAGTCAGTTTTACTAGGGTAAGCTTGGCAGCGTGAGTGAAGGAGGCTTTGTTGCGGAATAGAAAGCCGACTCTTGATTTGATTTCCGATTGGAGATGTTTGATATGAGTCTGGAAGGAGAGTTTGCAGTCTAGCCAGACACCTAGGTACTTATAGGTGTCCACATATTCAAGGTCGGAGTTAGCAGATGCTCTTATCCAGAGCAACTAGGGTTAAGTGCCTTGCTCAAGGTCACATTGATAGATTTTTCCCCTAGTGAGCTTTCGGTTACTGGCCCAATAATCTTAACTGCTAGGCTACCTGCTCATGAATAGGAAGTGTGTGTTTTAGTCCAAATACTGGACAGTATTCAGTATGGTCTCTGGGACAAGGATCTCCAACGAGCCCTTTAAAAATGTAAAGTAATGCAGTGCAGACAGACAGACGTGTTTCATTACATCTCATATAGACAGTCCATCAATGCAATACATCACCAAAACGCCGCCATGCTTCGGTCACGTCTCTGTGATACACTCTTCATGGTGTTTCCCCCATCGGTGAACATCACCTGTGTCATGGGGGATATTCATGCATCCGCCACATGCGTTCTCATAAACACAAGATCTGGTGAGTCAATAGCATGTCTGCGATAGAAGCACGTCTTGAAATATTGATGGCCAGATGAGTGAATGAAGAACAGTACGGCGTATAGAGTATGTTGTGTGTGATGTTGGCATGACAACACATGGATGTTCTATGTGGAGGGTATTTCAGGAAAGACCGTCGCTGATGCCCCATACGTACTCACGTGTTCAGAATGCCCATTCCTCAGTCTCTGTAACGTGTCAAACTGCACATTGGTACTTGTTAAGGTGTTTGAAACACTCCTTTCTGATAAACACCATTCCTGTGAATGACAACCAAATAGTTTCCCCATTGGGCAGGCTACCAACTATGTCTATTTTCACCTGCTGTTGTCGTGTATGTCTCTGCTATTGATGTCATTGCCCCAGCAGCAGGAGGACCTGGGTCTTGTAGTTGTGTCATCCCTGACATCTGACCTCTTATGGGTCAGCGTTTCTTCTCCGACTAATTTCCTACACATGGTAGGGCACACGTGTAGGCCTGCAGTTTACAATTCGTCTCTATTGAACAGCTGCTTTGAGTATTATTGTTGCGGGGCCCTGCGAAGCTCCATGGACTGACAGTATTGTGTCTGGCAAGGATCCAACTGTCAGTTTCTCATCCCCCCACGTCGACTTTATGAGGGAAAGTAATAATGAATTATTCAAATTAGAATGTCTGGAAAGGTTTGATAGGCTATTTTTAGACCCGGTATCTGGCTGGTTGCCAAAAGCTATGGGGTTTTAGAAGGGTTCCCCGAGCACATCTGCTGTCATGTCACAGCGAGATGCATAATGAGAACGGAAGCCAGGGTAAGTGTGAGAGGGAAACAGTGAAGTAGAGTGGGAGAGAAAAAGAGCGAGGGAGAGAATAGCAAATGTCTCTCATAGAGGAAGGGCTTTCTCTACCTCTAATCATCTTCAGTTGGGGTTTGATTCCACCTTTTCTATTTTTACCTCAATGGATTCTGTCTCTTAGTCTGTCAGCACAGAAATTTCTTCTCCGCTGCGTTTGTGTTTGGGGAAAAGAGGAGGAAACCCTTTTCCTTTCTCTGCCAGGAACACATCCATTCACCCCCCCATTCTCTCTCTTGGTCTCTCTCATTCTCTCTCTCTTCAGCCTGGTCTCTCTCTCTCCCTGTCTCTCTCTCTCCCTGTCTCTCTCTTTCTCTATCGACAACAAGACTTTACCATGCCAAGTTGTCAGAAAAAGTTGCCGTTACCACGGCGCCATGCACTTGATCAAGAGAGAAGTGCAGGCAGGGTGTGTGACAATGGCTTTGTGTGGGACTTCATTGTTACATGGGGACAATTCACTCCTGTTTCCTCCCGAGGATATTCCCTGGGAATACTGTTTCCTCCCGAGGATATTCCCTGGGAATACTGTTTCCTCCCGAGGATATTCTCTGGGAATACTGTTTCCTCCCGAGGATATTCCCTGGGAATACTGTTTCCTCCCGAGGATATTCTCTGGGAATACTGTTTCCTCCTGAGGATATTCCCTGGGAATACTGTTTCCTCCTGAGGATATTCCCTGAGAATACTGTTTCCTCCCGAGGATATTCCCTGGGAATACTGTTTCCTCCTGAGGATATTCCCTGAGAATACTGTTTCCTCCCGAGGATATTCTCTGGGAATACTGTTTCCTCCTGAGGATATTCCCTGGGAATACTGTTTCATCAGCTTCACCTTATTATGAACCCCAGACTCCTCAAGGTCTCTGAAGAATTCAGCTGAGATGAAAATCTATTATTTGGCAGGTTAATTACATGTGTGTTATGTCATTTGTAAATGAACAGATCTGGAAACTGCGGTACATGATGTAGGTTTTAACTACTGTTTATTTCTGGAACAGGCATAGGAAACTTGAGCCAACAAGACGAGCAAATATGGTTGACATGATGAATTGATCTTATTCAGTATTAGTATGTATGGTGGTGCACCAGCGCTACCATTCATCCCTCTCTTGACTTGTTATCCTCTGTTTGAACACATTCAGATGAATCCAAACCGTCTACATGACACCCACCACCACCAGCACACTCCAGGTTCCATATGGCATGTTTGATGGGGGGTCTGTGTGCGACAGTAATCATTTTAGGAGATGCACAGTGCCCCCCTGGGTTGGAAAGCAAGAGATCAACAGTGCACCCCTGGGTTGGAAAGCAGGAGATCAACAGTGCACCCCTGGGTTGGAAAGCAGGAGATAAACAGTGCCCCCCCTGGGTTGGAAAGCAGGAGATAAACAGTGCCCCCCCTGGGTTGGAAAGCAGGAGATAAACAGTGCCCCCCCTGGGTTGGAAAGCAGGAGATAAACAGTGCCCCCCTGGGTTGGAAAGCAGGAGATAAACAGTGCCCCCCTGGGTTGGAAAGCAGGAGATAAACAGTGCCCCCCTGGGTTGGAAAGCAGGAGATCAACAGTGCACCCCTGGGTTGGAAAGCAGGAGATAAACAGTGCCCCCTGGGTTGGAAAGCAGGAGATAAACAGTGCCCCCTGGGTTGGAAAGCAGGAGATAAACAGTGCCCCCCCTGGGTTGGAAAGCAGGAGATCAACAGTGCACCCCTGGGTTGGAAAGCAGGAGATAAACAGTGCCCCCCTGGGTTGGAAAGCAGGAGATAAACAGTGCCCCCCCTGGGTTGGAAAGCAGGAGATAAACAGTGCCCCCCCTGGGTTGGAAAGCAGGGTTTTTGAAAATATTCCATGTTAATGTCAGAAACCTCTGGGTTCCCCTTGGTGGGAGATGATGTCACAAAGGCTCAGTGCTGGATGGGGCTTTTGGGCACTAGGCCAGGGCAGTATGGGGAGGCTCATAGGCAGGACTTGGACTCCCCATGGTTGGTAGAGCTACAGAGCTCTATGTCTGCATCCCAAGTGGCACCCTAAACCCTATATAGTGCACTACTTTTGACTAGGCAATAGGGTGCCATTTGAGAGGCAGCCTACATCTCCTACAGATGATGGGTGTCCAGAGGAGATAGGGCTAATGGGCCCTCTGATTGGTCGAATGTGTCGGGCTGTTGATGACAGCAGAGGAGTAGTAGCCTGATAGCAGAGGAGTAGTAGCCTGATAGCAGAGGAGTAGTAGCCTGATAGCAGAGGAGTAGTAGCCTGATAGCAGAGGAGTAGTAGCCTGATCGGGTTTTTCTTCTGATGGACTGACGCCAGGGTTTTCCCATCCACGTCTGTTGTTGTGCCAGCAGTCAAAGCAATGTGTGTGGACTTGGAGCCAAGATGGACGTTCTGTTTCCAGGCTGAGATGGATCCGTCTGGTTTTTGCCCTCACTGGGATGACTGTGCTGTATAGTGCTTCATTGTAAGTGTAACAGAGGTTTGGTGAACCACACATGACAAATTACCTTTCCGGATAACTGAAGACTCGTATTAGCTCCCCAAGCCTATGGCATTAGCTCAGAGAGTTAGCAAGCTTGTGGCTCACAGACCAGGGTTTGAATGCATTTGTTCTCACAAACTCCCTATGGTAAAGTTATAGCTCAATTGTAAGTATGTTGTTGCGTCCAGTAGAAATTGCATCCAGGATGTCTATACAGTACCAACAACATGTCCTACTCCTCGCTAAAGCTCTCATGGTATCCATTACGGCTGCAGCTCAGTAGTATAACTAGTGTCTGTTGGCTGGAATGGGAGTGTGTTCCAAATGGAACCCTATTCACTATCCCTCCGCAAGCTAAGCATCAGTATAGAGTCAAAGTAGAGTCGCAATTCAACGGCTCAGAGACGAGAAGTATGTGGCAGGGTCTACAGTCAATCACGGACTAGAAAAGAACTAGAAAAGAAAACCAGCCCGCCGCGGACCACGATGTCTTGCTCCCAGACAAACTAAAAAACTTCTTTGCTCGCTTTGAGGACAATACAGTGCCACCGACACGGCCTGCTACCAAAACCTGCGGGCTCTCCTTCACTGCAGCCAATGTGAGTCAAACATTTAAACGTGTCAACCCTCGCAATGCTGCAAGCCCAGACGGCATCCCCAGCCGCGTCCTCAGAGCATGCGTAGACCAGCTGGCTGGTGTGTTTACGGACATATTTAATCAAGCCTTATCCCAGTCTGCTGTTCCCACATGCTTCAAGAGGGCCACCATTGTTCCTGTTCCCAAGAAAGCTAAGGTAACTGAGCTATATGACTACTCACTTCCGTCTTCATGAAGTGCTTTGAGAGACTACCCTGGGTCTCGACCCCGCCCTGTGCAACTGGGTACTGGACTTCCTGACGGTCCGCCCCCAGGTGGTGAGGGTAGGTAAAAACATCTCCACCCTGCTGATCCTCAACACTGGGGCCCCACAAGGGTGCGTTCACAGCCCTCTCCTGTACTCCCTGTTCACCCATGACTGCGTAGCCATGCACGCCTCAAACACAGTCATCAAGTTTGCAGACGACACTACAGTGGTAGGCTTGATTACCAACAACGACGAGGCGGCCTACAGGGAGGAGGTGAGGGCCCTTGGAGTGTGGTGTCAGGAAAATAACCTCACACTCAACGTCAACGAAACAAGGGAGATGATCGTGGACTTCAGGAAACAGCAGAGGGAGCAGCCCCCTATCCACATCGATGGGACAGTAGTGGAGAAGGTAGGAAGTTTTAAGTTCCTCTGCGTACACATCACGGAAAAACTGAAATGGTCCACCCACACAGACAGTGTGGTGAAGAAGGCACAGCAGCACCTCTACAACCTCAGGAGGCTGAAGAAATTCGGCTTGTCACCAAAAACACTCACAAACTTTTACAGATGCACATTCGAGAGCATCCTGTCGGGCTGTATCACCGCCTGGTACGGCAACTGCTCCGCCCATAACCGTAAGGCTCTCCCGAGGGCAAACTACCTGCCCTCCAGATCTTCTGCCTGCTCACCCCGCTAACATCCAGAAGGCTAGGTCAGTACAGGTGCATCCAAGCGAGGCACTGAAAAACAGCTTCTATCTCAAGGCCATCAGACTGTTAAACAGCCATCACTAACATTGAGGGGCTGCTGCTAACATACTGACTAAACTCTAGCCACTTTAATAATGGAAAAATGTATGTAATAAATGTATCACTAGCCACTTTAAACAATGCCACTTTATATAATGTTTACATTCTTACATTACTCATCTCATATGTATATACGGTACTCTACATCAAATAAAATAAAATCAGCCCTTCTTACATCAGCTGATATCTCAAAGTGCTGTACAGAAACCCAGCCTAAAACCCCAAACAGCAAGCAATGCAGGTGTAGAAGCACGGTGGCTAGGAAAAACTCCCTACAAAAGGCCAAAACCTAGGAAGAAACCGAGAGAGGAACCAGGCTATGAGAGGTAGCCAGTCCTCTTCCGGCTGTACTGGGTGGAGATTATAACAGAACATGGCCAAGATGTTCAAATGTTCATAAATGACCAGCATGGTCAACTAATAATAATCACAGTAGTTGTCGATGGTGCAACAAGTCAGCACCCCAGGAGTAAATGTCAGTTGGCTTTTCATAGCCAATCATTAAGAGTATCTCTACCACTCCTGCTCTAGAGAGTTGAAAACAGCAGGTCTCTTGCCAAAGCACAGCCCCCACACCACTAGAGGGATATCTTCAACCACCAATTTACCATCCTGAGACAAGGCCGAGTATAGCCCACAAAGATCTCCGCCATGGCACAACCCAAGGTGGGGCGCCAACCCAGACAGGAAGATCATGTCAGTGACTCAACCCACTCAAGTGACGCACCCCTCTTAGGGACGGCATGGAAGAGCACCAGTAAGCCAGTGACTCAGCCCCTGTATTAGGGTTAGAGGCAGAGAATTCCAGTGGAGAGAGGAGAACCATCCAGGCAGAGACAGCAAGGGTGGTTCGTTGCTCCAGAGCCTCTCCGTTCACCTTCACACTCCTGGGCCAGACTACACTCAATCATATAACCTACTGAAGAAATGAGTCTTCAGTAAAGACTTAAAGGTTGAGACCAAGTTTGCGTCTCTCACATGGGTAAGCAGACCATTCCATAAAAATGGAGCTCTATAGGAGAAAACTCTGCCTCCAGCTGTTTGCTTAGAAATTCTAGGGACAATTAGGAGGCCTGCGTCTTGTGACCGTAGCGTACGTGTAGGTATGTACGGCAGGACCAAATCGGAAGATAGGTAAGAGCAAGCCCATGTAATGCTTTGTAGGTTAGCAGTAAAACTTTGAAATCAGCCCTTGCCTTAACAGGATGCCAGTGTAGGGAGGCTAGCACTGGAGTAATATGATCAAATTGTTTGGTTCTAGTCAGGATTCTAGCAGCCGTATTTAGCACTAACTGAAGTTTATTTAGTGCTTTTCCGGGTAGCCGGAAAGTAGAGCATTGCAGTAGTCTAACCTAGAAGTGACAAAAGCATGGATACATTTTTATGCATCATTTTTGCATGGAAAGTTTCTGATTTTTGCAATGTTACGTAGATGGAAAAAAGCTGTCCTTGAAACAGTCTTGATATGTTCATCAAAAGAGAGATCAGGGTCCAGAGTAACGCCAAGGTACTTCACAGTTTTATTTGAGACGACTGTACAACCATCAAGATGAATTCAACAGAAGATATCTTTGTTTCTTGGGACCTAGAACAAGCATTTCTGTTTTGTCGAGTTTAAAAGTAGAACGTTTGCAGCCATCCACTTCCTTATGTCTGAAACACAGGCTTCTAGCGATGGCAGTTTTTGGGCTTCACCATGTTTCATTGAAATGTACAGCTGTGTGTCATCCGCATAGCAGTGAAAGTTAACATTATGTTTTCGAATGACATCCCCAAGAGGTAAAATATATAGTGAAAACAATAGTGGTCCTAAAACGGAACCTTGAGGAACACTGAAATTTACAGTTGATTTGTCAGAGGACAAACCATTCACAGAGACAAACTGAAATCTTTCCGACAGATAAGATTTAAACCAGGCCAGAATTTACCCGTGTAGACCAATTTGGGTTTCCAATCTCTCCAAAAAAATGTGGTGATCGATGGTATCAAAAGCAGCGCTAAGGTCTAGGCGCACGAGGACAGATGCAGAGCCTCGGTCTGACGCCATTAAAAGGTAATTTACCACCTTCACAAGTGCAGTCTCAGTGCTATGATGAGGTCTAAAACCAGACTGAAGCATTTCGTATACATTGTTTGTCTTCAGGAAGGCAGTGAGTTGCTTGTTCAAAATGTTTTGAGAGGAATGGAAGATTCGATACAGGCCGATAGTTTTGGTAGGCTTGATTACCAACAACTGCATCTTGCCTCTGCCGTTTGGCCATCACTCATCCATATATTTTTACGTACATATTCTTACTCATTCCTTTGCACTTGTAAGGTAGTTGTTGTGAAATTGTTAGGTTAGATTACTTGTTAGATATTACTGCATGGTCAGAACTAGAAGCACAAGCATTTCACTACACTTTCATTAACATCTGCTAACCATGTGTATGTGTATATGACAAAAAAACATTTGATTGGATTTGATTAGTCTGTGTATTGCACTACTTTTAACCAGGACCCAAAGGGCAGGTCGTGGCTCCCATAGGGCTCTGGTCGAAAGGAGTGCACGATGTATGGAATAGGGTGCTATTTGGGGTGCAGCTTGGCTCTCCTCTCAGTCAAAGGGGTTAAACCTGTTAGGGATGTTGCAAATTTTCACAGCTTTTCGCAGCTTTTTGTTAAAAATCGCGTAACATTTCAAAGTCCTGCTACTCATGCCAGGAATATAGTATATGCATATGTGTGTATAGAAAACACTCTGAAGTCTCTAAAACTGGTTAAATCGTGTCTGTGGCTATAACAGAACGTGTTTAGGAGTAAAAATCCCTGGGAAAACTGTTCACCAAAAAAATTCACCCGCCAGTCAATGTATTGTCTAAGGCGATAGAAAATAGATAGGGATCCGATTACAATCCCTACAGCTTCCACACGATGTCGCCAGTACTGGCATTTCATGGCTGGTTTATCCTTGGTAAGATGACGTATTGGCACTTCCTGTCTTGGGGCGAACCGCAGGATGTTATGAAAGTGAAAACATGGACAATGATTTCAAGACTTGCTGCTATCGAATACAGATCAATTTGATAGATTATTAACGTTTATTAATACCTAAAGTTGGTTTAGAAAAGTAGTTTGAAGTGATTTGTAAAAGTTTATAGGCAACTTTTTTAATTTAAAAAAGTGACGTTGCGTCTTGTAAAGGTGAATTTTCCTGGATCAGACCGGCCTTCATAAAAGGACATTTTGGGTATACAATGACGGATTTAATCGGGAAAAAGAACCAATTGTGATGTTTATGGGACATATAGGTGCCAACAAAGAAGCTCGTCAAAGTTAATGAATGTTTTATTTTTTATTTCTGCGTTTTGTGTAGCGCCGGCTACCGCAAAATCTTTTGTTTAGGTCTCGTTCAGGTATTTTGGGGGGTGCATGCTATCAGATAATAGCTTCTCATGCTTTCGCCGAAAAGCATTTTACAAATCTGACATGTTGGCTAGATTCACAACGAGTGTAGCTTTAATTGAGTATCTTGCGTGTGTGTTTTAGTGAAAGTTTGATTTTTATCGAGTACTATAGGTGGCGCTCTGAAATTTCCGCTGCTTTGGTTCCTGTGCAGGAACCAACATCCCTAACAGGTTTTAACCTAATCTGTGGGGCAGTGGTCTGATGGAACTGTGTCGAATGGCCCCTTTCCTCACAAGTCTCTGCTGTGATCTGAAAACATGCGTAGGTCCAAGAGGCGGTGGACGCGACAGATGCACACGGGCAAAGTGTAGTGATTCATCTTATCAAGAGGGCCTGTATTACCCCGTCTTCTCTGCCAGGGCATGAGATTGCTTCCCGTCAAGTGTTTGGGTTGGCTGATGGAGCCCTCTGATTAGATCAAGCCACTATGGAGGCCTTAAGAGGGATGGAACTTGTTTCAGTGCGGGGAGCATTGGGCCAAACACTCAGCCAGGAGGGACGGCGTCAAACCTCCACACACCACAAAGTAGGATTTATATGGTGGTGTGCTTTCCACGTGCTAATGCTCCCTAAACTCATTTGGCCGACTAAGTGTGTTTAGAGTGTTTACATCAGATGGAATGGAAGCAGCATCTCTTTTTTTGCATTTTGATGCCTGTCATACATAACGTGTGTGTGAGAGAGAGATGATGTGTGTGTGTGTGTGTGTGTGTGTGTGTGTGTGTGTGTGTGTGTGTGTGTGTGTGTGTGTGTGTGTGTGTGTGTGTGTGTGTGTGTGTGTGTGTGTGTGTGTGTGTGTGTGTGTGTGTGTGTGTGTGTGTGTGTGTGTGTGTGTGTGTGTGTGTGTGTGTGTGTGTGTGTGTGTGTGTGTGTGTGTGTGTGAGAGAGAGGATGTGCGTATGCTTGTCTGTGTGTCTGTATGCAAGAGAGTGTGTGTGTGCATTATGTCTGCCTTCCCATGTGTGTGTTCTGTGTGTCTACGGCAGCCCCTCTGTTATGACATGATTCAGTTGTTATATGACATAATTAATGTGTGTATTCTGTGTGTCAACGGCAGCCCCTCTCTGTTACATGACATGATTCAGTTGATATATGACATGATTCAGTTGTTACATGACATGATTTAGTTGTTACATGACATGATTCAGTTGTTATATGACATGATTTAGTTGTTACATGACATGATTCAGTTGTTATATGACATGATTTAGTTGTTACATGACATGATTCAGTTGTTATATGACATGATTTAGTTGTTACATGACATGATTCAGTTGTTACATGACATGATTCAGTTGTTACATGACATGATTCAGTTGTTACAGGTCATGAAAGAAGGTATGAAAGAAGGGAGCCTCATGGGTAGGAGGGAAGGAAGCATCATGGGTAGGAAGGAAGGAAGCATCATGGGTAGGAGGGAAGGAAGCATCATGGGTAGGAAGGAAGGAAGCATCATGGGTAGGAAGGACGGAAGCAACATGGGTAGGAAGGAAGGGAGCATCATGGGTAGGAAGGAAGCCTCATGGGTAGGAAGGAAGGAAGCATCATGGGTATGAAAGAAGAGAGCCTCATGGGTAGGAAGGAAGGAAGCATCATGGGTATGAAAGAAGAGAGCCTCATGGGTAGGAAGGAAGGAAGCATCATGGGTATGAAAGAAGGGAGCCTCATGGGTAGGAAAGAAGGGAGCCTCATGGGTAGGAAGGACGGAAGAATCATGGGAAGGAAGGAAGCATCATGGGAAGGAAGGAAGCATCATGGGAAGGAAAGAAGCATCATGGGTATGAAAGAAGGGAGCCTCATGGGTATGAAAGAAGAGAGCCTCATGGATAGGAAGGACGGAAGCATCATGGGAAGGAAGGAAGCATCATGGGAAGGAAAGAAGCATCATGGGTATGAAAGAAGGGAGCCTCATAGGTAGGAAGGAAGGGAGCCTCATGGGTAGGAAGGAAGGAAGCATCATGGCCGCCAGTCTTCTTGTTTTGTGTTCATGAGAATGACAGGAGAAAGAGAATTAGTATAAGTTATAGTTTGAGCTTTATAACTCATACTATAACTTATACTATTTCTCAAGATACATTAGATATTTATTAGTAAGGTTGTTACTTTAAAAGGAGGATATTCTCCATTTTGAGGACCAGTTTACACACTTAACCTGGCTGTTGTTGATACCGCCGCACAGTATTTCTGGTCAAAGTGGTGTTTTTGTGCCTAAGTTGCACAAGATTGTGGTTAGGGGGAAGTGTGTTATGAATCTGCTCATTATTATGTTGAAATAGATGCAGTAGAAAAACATGAAGGCTTTTGTGAAACTCTGGAAAGTAAAGATGTTGTCTGGAACAGATGGTGCTGCGGCACATTGTAAATCACTAAACATCTGAGCTACTGTCCATTGTATGGCTCCCGTGCCTGCCTCCTAAAATGGTAAATGTGCTTCACGATTTCATGTTCTGTTCTGTTGCGGCCTTGACTATTCACTTGGCTCGCTCTAGAGATCCATTATTAAATAGCTAGTACCTCGGTTCTGTAACAACGAATGCTTGTTAACTTTGCAAAGTAAATTCAGGAGTTTTCATTTATAGTTTCTCTCAGTTGCCTGATGCCTGCTGCCTTTTTAGAACTTGTCCTCCTGGTGAAAAAAATACAGAAAGTTTATGAATAAAATAAAGTCACGTTCTGGAATAGACATAAATAATACATGTGAAAAGGCTGCATGCAACCAGTGACTGCCAGGATGAATGCACAGAAACACTTTATGAGTGCAGAATGACGTTCTGAGACTGCATGAGTCATAGGCTGCGTTCCAAATGGGACACTATTCCCTAGATAGTGCTCTACCAGAAACGCATACAATTCAAAACAAGGGAGGGTGTGAAACCACTTCCTCTGAGCTCTAGGAGAGATGGAGGGAGAGCGATGGAGGGAGGGGAGGAGCAATTTGTGCACCTCTCTGGACCCAGCCTATTTGCACATACAAACACAAATGCATACGCCCGCGCACACAGTCTACACATCTGGGTCAAACAGACTGAAGTTTGTCTGCCAAGGAAATCAGGTCTGGCTGCAGTGGACATTCTGAAGTAAATTGTTTTGTGTAGCGACCATGCTGTTGACATTCATACATACAGTGGCTACTTTTAAAGGGCAAAGCTGAAAGCCTTCCACTGAAGAATACACTAATTCATTGAATGTTTCACGGTAGTCATAAAAACATGGATAGGGATGCATGTAAACCAGAAAGGTCACAATCTCTGCCACTGAGGCTGTACAACATAGTCCCAATGAAATCAATCCCACTGGCGTCTCCCACTTCCTGTGGCTTGTCCATAAAGACAAGGTTTTGGTCAGTAAACTAGACCCAGGGTGTCACGTGTGCTCCCTCTCCAGCCTCTAGGTCACCAGGCTGCTCGTTATGGCGCACACCTGTCACCATCGTTACGCGCACCTGCGCGTCATCAGACTCACCTGGACTCCATCACTTCCCTGATTACCTTGCCTATATATGTCACTCCCTTTGGTTCCTTCCCCAGGCATCATTGTTTCTTTTTCGGTTGGATGTCTGTGTTCTGTTAGTGTTTCTTGTTTTGTATTATGGTCCATTTATTTTATTAAAACACTCACTCCCTGAACTTGCTTTCCAACCATCAGGGCATATCGTTATACAGGGGTTAATGAATAGGACCAATGAGGGCTATTTAGTCATCCGTGTCTCTGCTTGACTTTGCCGTGGGGGCACTGTGCCCTGAGATATGTTTTGTGAGTGACAGAGAGATTTCAGCTCGTGAAGACTGAAACAGAGGGATAGGCAGTGGACAGAGAGACTGATTAAAGAATCTTCACTGTGTCTCACCAACAGCTGATGTTTAATTAAAAGGTGACTCATTCCTAGGAATATATATCCTTCTATGTCTCTGTCACTGACTCTCTCTCTCTCTCTGCATCGATATTGTAACGGCTCTCGTCGAAAGGAGTGGACCAGAGCGCAGCGTGGAAAGTGTTCATGATTTTTATTTTCAAAAAACACTCAAACAAAATAACAAAAGTGAAAACGAACGCACACAGTTCTGCCAGGTACAGACACTAAACAGAAAACAAGATCCCACAAAACCCAAAAGGAAAATAACAACTTATATGTGATCCCCAATCAGAGACAACGATAGACAGCTGCCTCTGATTGGGAACCACCCTCGGCCAAAACAAAGAAATTGAAAACATAGACTTTCCAACCCGAGTCACACCCTGACCTAACCGAACATAGAGAATAAAAAGGATCTCTAAGGTCAGGGCGTGACAGATATTTTGGTTAAAATCACACAATTGCTTTATTATTTAGGGGTTTTTCTGGACTAATATAAGGTTGACATTCACCACATGTAAAAAATAATGTTTTGTTGTTGTCTATTATATTAGAAAATAATATACTTCAAGGATTTCCTTTTGTAGTTATTACCTTTAGCTACATTCAACTGAAATATTTGTTATTGACTAACCTATAAGCTGAATTCCCTTGTGCCACTCTGCTCATCTAAAGCAATGTGTACAGACTAGTTTTCGAGAGACAATCTGAACTGACCTGAAGAGGTCTGAGTCCATTACACAGAGGATGTGGGCGTGTGCTGTGTAGAACGACAATTCTATACCGCTTTCTACTCAGTCATTGGGGCTGGATTGTAAATCCGTAATGTGGAGGACAAGGGCTGCATTTCCATACTAATTGGTGTCTTATGACCCAAAGATCTGATGTGATTGGTCAAAAGACCAAATAGTGGAGAGGAAAAACATCTGAATTGTGCTACCTGTTTAAACGCAGACAATGAGATCCCTCAATCAACTATTCCTTTTTGTATATGGCTTTTTAGAAATATATTTGTTACAATTTGTGACTCACGTGCTGAACAAAAACCCAGCCTGATCCTTTCTCTGTTTGAGCTCTTACCTACTCCATACGGTCATGCAAACCAAACATGGCACGACAGGGTGGAAAGGAGTGGCATGATGGCAGAAACAGACAGGCTACCAAATGGACTGGACAGATCTTTCCTCATCCACTCAACAGGATGACACCTCATTCACTCCAACACACTTTATAACAGTGACTGAACGTTTTTTAAGACTTGAATACTGTATGCCCTTCTGCATCAATGAACCTACACCGATAGGTTTGAGGGAATGAGTGGGCCAGTTAGCAGGTTTAACTGCATTAAGACTGCCAGGCCACAGCCCAGTGAGCCACTGGCTGGGTTTATTGCTAGTAATAATAGATTGTTCTCTCTCTCTCTATGGAGTGTATTGTATTCGATTTAGGTGATGTTAATTAACGTTGCTATGGTTCTCCCTCCCTCCCTCCCTCCCTCCCTCCCTCCCTCCCTCCCTCCCTCCCTCCCTCCCTCCCTCCCTCCCTCCCTCCCTCCCTCCCTCCCTCCCTCCCCTCTCTATTTCTTTCTCTATTTCTTTCTTTCTTTTTTTCTCTCTCTTTCTTTCTCTCTCTTTCTCTCTCTCTTTCTTTCTCTGTGTGATGAGGGAATAAATTAATGAGTAAATAGAAGGTTATCCAGATTGCATATATTATGCTTTATGAGCTGCAATGACACAACAGAGTTTGACATTCAAAAGTCTCTCTAATTCCCTCTCTCTCTAATCTCCCCCTCCCTCTCTCTCTAATCTCCCCCCTCTCTCTCCTTATCTCATCTCCTCTTCTCCAGTTTGTGGCCTTTGCCTCCTTGTTCTTCATCCTGGTCTCGATCACCACCTTCTGCCTGGAGACCCATGAGGCATTCAACACCATCACCATCATCAACAAGTCTGAGGCGGTGCTCAACGGCAGCCTGCCAGACCTGGGTCCTGATTACATTATCGAGACGGACCCAGCTCTCACCTACGTGGAGGGTGTCTGCGTTCTTTGGTTCACCCTGGAGTTCATGGTGCGTGTCATCTTCAGCCCAGACAAGCTGGAGTTTGTCAAGAGCCTGCTCAACATAATCGACTTTGTGGCTATCCTGCCTTTCTACCTGGAGGTAGGCTTAAGCGGACTGTCATCTAAAGCAGCTAAGGATGTCTTGGGCTTCCTCAGAGTGGTAAGGTTTGTCAGGATCCTGCGTATCTTCAAGCTGACGCGACACTTCGTGGGGCTGCGGGTGCTGGGTCACACCTTGAAGGCTAGCACCAACGAGTTCCTCCTCCTCATCATCTTCCTCGCCCTAGGTGTGCTTATCTTTGCCACTGCAATCTACTACGCTGAGCGCATCGGCGCCAACCCCAACGACCCCACGGCTGGCGAACACACCATGTTCAAGAACATCCCCATCGGCTTCTGGTGGGCCGTGGTCACCATGACCACGCTGGGTTATGGTGACATGTACCCACAGACGTGGTCGGGCATGCTGGTGGGCGCGCTGTGCGCCCTGGCGGGCGTGCTGACGATAGCCATGCCTGTGCCCGTCATCGTCAACAACTTTGGAATGTACTACTCGCTGGCCATGGCCAAGCAGAAGCTTCCCAAGAAGAGGAAGAGGCACATCCCCCAGGTCGCACTGGGGGGATCCCCAACCTGCCTCAAAGTAGACCTCAACACCACCTGCAACAGCCCCCAGGGGGACGTCTGCAACATGCAGGGGAGCAGGGTGCTGGAGCGCAACCAATCAGGTGAGACCGCCAGCACACCACCATTGTATCTTAAGGTGGAATTTGTCAGGTGGTTAGGGGTTATTCATGTATAGACAGAAGGGGGGGGCAAGGGGAGAATCTATAAGGGATCTCATTCAGGTGGAAAACAGTGGCCTTTTAACAGACACATGGGTTTACACATGGTTTTCCTCTTGAGAGACTCTAGCACCACTGATGTGCTTAGAATGTTTTGCACTTCTGTTGCCACGGAGATAAGAGAATGATGCGAAAGGAATTGATGGGTCGGAGATGAGACTGATTGCTGTGAAATATTTCTTCACTAATAAGATTTTGTACGAAAACAGAAAAAGCGTTTGACTCTTAAGGTTTTAAAGTAGGGATTGTTCATTTGTGACTTGACTGTAGGTGGCCGTTTTTCCCCTGCAGCCGTTCATCTGTAAATCACTCTGACACATCTGATATTGATGGAAATGAGTGTTGACCCTTGTCTCCTTAGTTTCTTTGAACTATAATCCAGAAATTCCTCAGGGTATGCACATGCTCTGGTTTCAGTGCAATATGTTGCTTTATTAGATGTGAAATATTAACATTTAATAAGTTCAGAACTAGACATGCTTTAATAAATGTATTCACACACATGTGAAATCTTTTGAGAAGCCAGCATGATTTACTTTTTTTGGGGGGGGGGGTCATTTGAAATGCAGACAATAGCATTGGCTATTTATTCTTAACATGCTGAGTGCAATCAAATCAAATCAAATTTATTTATATAGCCCTTCGTACATCAGCTGATATCTCAAAGTGCTGTACAGAAACCCAGCCTAAAACCCCAAACAGCAAACAATGCAGGTGTAAAAGCACGGTGGCTAGGAAAAACTCCCTAGAAAGGCCAAAACCTAGGAAGAAACCTAGAGAGGAACCGGGCTATGTGGGGTGGCCAGTCCTCTTCTGGCTGTGCCGGGTAGAGATTATAACAGAAAATGACCAAGATGTTCAAATGTTCATAAATGACCAGCATGGTCAAATAATAATAAGGCAGAACAGTTGAAACTGGAGCAGCAGCACAGTCAGGTGGACTGGGGACAGCAAGGAGCCATCATGTCAGGTAGTCCTGGGGCACGGTCCTAGGGCTCAGGTCCTCCGAGAGAGAGAAAGAAAGAGAGAATTAGAGAGAGCATATGTGGGGTGGCCAGTCCTCTTCTGGCTGTGCCGGGTGGAGATTATAACAGAACGTGGCCAAGATGTTCAAATGTTCATAAATGACCAGCATGGTTGAATAATAGTAAGGCAGAACAGTTGAAACTGGAGCAGGAGCATGGCCAGGTGGACTGGGGACAGCAAGGAGTCCTCATGTCAGGTAGTCCTGGGACATGGTCCTAGGGCCCAGGCCAGTTGAAACTGGAGCAGCAGCATGGCCAGGTGGACTGGGGACAGCAAGGAGTCATCATGTCAGGTAGTCCTGGGGCATGGTTCTAGGGCTCAGGTCCTCCGAGAGAGAGAAAGAAGGAGAGAAGGAGAGAATTAGAGAACGCACACTTAGATTTACACAGGACACCGAATAGGACAGGAGAAGTACTCCAGATAAACAAACTGACCCTAGCCCCCCGACACATAAACTACTGCAGCATAAATACTGGAGGCTGAGACAGGAGGGGTCAGGAGACACTGTGGCCCCATCCGAGGACACATCAAATGGTATGCTGAATTCAAAGTGGAATTGTTTTAATAGATTAATCCTAACTAAGCCTTTTCATTATAAGATGTGATAAATGCTACATTTCAGCCTGTTTTGTTTTGACATTGGCAAGCTCTTTTATAGGCAGACACTAGGTGCGTTGACACCATCGATTGGGGTCCTGTCTATTTCACCTTTGACCCTTGTCCCCCAGCGCGCCTGGTCCTCGTGGCATTTGGCAAGCACTCTTGATGTGGGAGGCTGTTTGATGTGTCCTGATTCGATCCCTTGACCTGCCTTTTCTCGCCCCCTCTTCCGCCCTACCACCCTTAACCCCTCCTCCTGCCCCTCCTTCTCTCTCCCTGCGGTCACCAGTGCTGTCAGGGGACGGCAGTGGAGGCAGTGATCTCACCATGTCCCCCAGCACAGAGGAGAGGGTCCCCATGCGCAGGTCCAGCACCCCAGAGCAGGAGCGGAGGAGTGGGGGGACGTGCTTCCTGCTGGCTGCCAGTGACTACACCTGCCCAGCCGACGGTGGGGTCAGGAAGACAGGTACTGCACCACCCCTCTGGCTCAGGATCTTTATGCATGTGCATCAGCATCCGTCATCATGGACGTGTCTATTTTCATGGCTTTTGTTTGGTTTTGAAAGGCATGGCAAATGTCAATGTCATGTTCTTCCATTTATCCATGATCCATGATTCATTGTTACATCATTATTGGGAATTCATAAATCATCATTCATTAACGGTGATTCATAACTAAATCATTTAGGCGGTTCTGTCATTGCTCATTCAAGGCCGTGGGGCTTCATTTGTGGTATCGGTCACTAAAATACCGCCACCAAACCTAATCCACTAGCCTATCTTGTGTGATAAGGGATATCTACTGCTACATTCAGTTGACACTACTCACCCCTTGGGATATGGACAACAATCAGATGATCCATGAAAAGTCTCCTTCCTGTATCTGCCCACATGTTGAATTCCTCCCAGGAAAAGGGAGGAAGACAGAGGCCCTCGTCTGCTAATGTAATCCAGCCTGAGGCTATAGGGGGATGTTGGAGTGGCGCAGTCCTGTAGTGTGTCTATGGAAAGGTCATGTTGTGTGGTGACCCAGTCTTCCCACCACTGTGTCCTAAAGGTCATCTGGAAGGTAGTATCCATCTGCAGCACCAGACAGAGCAGACAAATTACGCGACAAGCCTTCTATCTTTGAAAGGCATGCTAAATGCTGTCACTAAAATGTAGGCTAAAGAACACAACACAGAACAATACTAAACACTAGACAAATAGAAACAATAGAAATATAATGTACAGGTGATGCCTGTGTTGAGTTAGAATGACCTTCTGTTTGTACAGGTGATGCCTGTGTTGAGTTAGAATGACCTTCTGTTTGTACAGGTGCCTGTGTTGAGTTAGAATGACCTGCTGTTTGTACAGGTGATGCCTGTGTTGAGTTAGAATGACCTTCTGTTTGTACAGGTGATGCCTGTGTTGAGTTAGAATGACCTTCTGGTTGTACAGGTGCCTGTGTTGAGTTAGAATGACCTGCTGTTTGTACAGGTGATGCCTGCATTGAGTTAGAATGACCTGCTGTTTGTACAGGTGCCTGTGTTGAGTTAGAATGACCTGCTGTTTGTACAGGTGATGCCTGCGTTGAGTTAGAATGACCTGCTGTTTGTACAGGTGCCTGTGTTGAGTTAGAATGACCTGCTGTTTGTACAGGTGCCTGTGTTGAGTTAGAATGACCTGCTGTTTGTACAGGTGCCTGTGCTGAGTTATAATGACCTGCTGTTTGTACAGGTGCCTGTGTTGAGTTAGAATGACCTGCTGTTTGTACAGGTGCCTGTGTTGAGTTAGGATGACCTGCTGTTTGTACAGGTGCCTGTGTTGAGTTAGAAGTCATTACCATACTGTATAGTGTCTTCAAAATAACCTTTTTGTTGGAATGAGAAATTACATTTCGGGCCTAATGAACGTTTAGGTCTAAATCGTGCTTCACTGTCTTAATTCCCAAGCTTTATCTCTGTCATCTTGAGCAATTATTGCTGTGTGTTAATCTATTCTACACTGTAATATGGAACTCCGTTACGCTTTGGCTAATTGCCTCTTATCAGAAGTGAACTGCCTCTCCAGAAGGCAATCTAAATCTCATGCTTACACTGGGTCTGCTGTATGGCCTGGCAATCAACCCACTCCTCTGTGTGTAATTGGAGAAGGACATGGTTATAACTGTCATTTGGGGTTAATGTTAATTATAGCATTATTACTATAGGATACTTTTAACTGTTGCAGGAGTCTTTTCTTATTATGATTCATTCTATGGTTCACATTGTTATGTTGATTAATTGATTTGATATTGACTTAGAGCAGCTCTGATGTCTGCACAGTTGGTGCTCCTGTTTAACTCAACCTTCCATTACACGAGACACACACAAAGCCAGTCAGTAAATCTCTCTGGGGTACCAACTCATAAACCTCACAGCCCCCCACGTGTTGACCGAGACAGTGCTGTGCCATGCTCAGCCCACCTGGGTCTTGAGGCAATCTGCCAGGCGTGAGACAACCCTGGGCCTCCCACCACCTGGTCCCGTGCCCACCACAGCGACTCTGCTTCATCATGGGCTATGGAACAGTTGGGTGCCACAAGGCGAGCGTCCAGCTGTGCCCTCGTCTCAGCCTCCTCAGCCGGCGGTGGCGGTCGCAGCAGTGCAGCGATTAATGCATAAAACATGAGGTCCTTTCTAGTCCCCGGCACTACCTGTCGGCACAAGCTGAAGCTGCCCTTTGTTCTGGCAGCTCGGCTGGTTCTGAAGCGGACTCATTTGCGTGCCGTCCCTTTTGAGTAAACGCTGAAACAAATGGATCCATCTACAGTATGGTAATGATGCTGCAATCCCATTAGCTTGTCTTTCTTCCTCTCCCTCTGTCTTTGTGCCAGCTGATTGGCCAGCTCTGTTAATGGTCTGGCTGGTTTGTCGTTTGTTTGTTTCTCACTGGCGTCTGGACATTTAAAAAGGACTGCTGATAGAAATGAATGTACATTTAGTTGGTGTGCACCACCTGCTGATCAGGCCATTTAAGGATAGTGTGATATTTCCCTGATTACTGTCTATCATCACAGTCATTATTACAGGCTCATCAGTTCTCTTTCCATTATCATCAGCGTCATTTCCACAATCATCATACTCCTCATCATCTTGCTTTACATTTAAACGCAGTTATTTTACATTTAAACGCAGTTATTTTACATTTAAACGCAGTTATTTTACATTTAAACGCAGTTATTTTACATTTAAACAGTTATTTTACATTTAAACAGTTATTTTACATTTAAACAGTTATTTTACATTTAAGCACAGTTATTTTACATTTAAGCACAGTTATTTTACATTTGCACGCCCTGTGTTTTTGATGCTGGCTTTATTTCAGAGACTTTGTCCACATCAGCACAAATCCTAGAGCTCCTGAATGAAAAGCAGTTTTTAGCCTGATATATATATTTAATTAGCAATTGAAATACGAACACATCTGTATGAGATTATTGCTTGAATAAATTGTGTGTGACAAAACATAGTAATGATGCCATTATATGAGACATTCATATTGGCATAACTTCAAAAGCAGTAATTAAAGCAAAGTTCTGTCAACATATTCAATTAAATGGACATTTGCCGTCTGACATGTGTCATGAGAAACTACATATGTGCATGAATCACCGTATGTATGTACTGCTGCTCTGTCTCACTCCCGTCTCCTGTCTTGTTTCATTCACGTGGCTGGCTTGGACTTGGAATACTTGACCGCGTGCCTGTGTGTGTTCATGTCCCGTTCCTGCGCCCTCGCCCACTCTTCCGAAGGCTGTGAGAAATCCCCAAGCTTAAGCAACATAGCGGGCTTGGCTGGTAACGCCCTGAGGCTGTCTCCAGTGACCTCACCCTACAGTTCACCGTGCCCCCTGAGGCGTTCCCGCTCCCCAATACCATCCGTCCTGTGAGTCCCGGCCCAGAGCGAGGCTGAGCACACTCCCCTCCCCCACCCCCAAAACACCCGACAGAAGCCAGCTTCATAGGCGTTAGCTCTCTGTAGCATCCTGGAATCATATAATATACTTTGTGAATGTTGTTAGCTACTTTAGAGACTAACCTTAGTGGTTTCGACCACAGACTAACCCTGCTCTTCTCCTCTTCCATACAAACGTTGCTTTGAACTGTAGATGTGGTGTCCACCCTTGAAGTAGCTTAGCTGTGCATCACTTTGAATTCCCATTACTTCAGTTTTGTTGTACTTTAATAATGGCAATAAAAGGACTCTTGAATGGTGGCTCTAAAAGTAGCAGCCACAACATTTAGTAAATACGTATTCATAATCAGGGAGATTTACATGTTGCTATATTTAGATACTTAGAACATACGTGCTTCCATAAAAAATAAGAAAAATGTCACTTTATTTTGTGGGGGTGGGGGGGGAACTTGTCATGGACTATGTCTTGATTCACACGCTCTCACCTGCCACCTTCTCGCTCTCACCTGTCACTCTCTTGCTCTCACCTGCCACCCTCTCGCTCTCACCTGTCACTCTCTTGCTCTCACCTGCCACCCTCTCGCTCTCACCTGTCACTCTCTTGCTCTCACCTGCCACCCTCTCGCTCTCACCTGTCACTCTCTAGCGCTCACCTGCTACCCTCTCGCTCTCACCTGCCACCCTCTCGCTCTCACCTGTCACCCTCTCGCTCTCACCTGCCACCCTCTCGCTCTCACCTGTCACTCTCTAGCTCTCACCTGCCACCCTGTCACTCTCACCTGTCACCCTATATCTCTCACCTGCCATCCTCTCGCTCTCACCTGTCACCCTGTCACTCTCACCTGTCACCCTATATCTCTCACCTGCCATCCTCTCGCTCTCACCTGCCACCCTGTCACTCTCACCTGTCACCCTATATCTCTCACCTGCCATCCTCTTGCTCTCACCTGCCACCCTGCCACACTGTCTCTCACCTGTCACCCTATATCTCTCACCTGCCATCCCTTGCTCACCTGTCCTCTCTCGCTCTCACCTGCCACCCTGTCGCTCTCACCTGCCACCCTGTCGCTGCCACCTGCCACCTCACCTGCCACCCTGTCGCTCTCTCACCTACCACCCCGTCGCTCTCACCTGCCACCCTGTTGCTCTGACCTGCCACCCTGTCCCTCTCACCTGCCACCCTGTCCCTCTCACCTGCCACCCTATCCCTCTGACCTGCCACCCTGTTGCTCTGACCTGCCACCCTGTCACTCTCACCTGCCACCCTGTCCCTCTGATCTGCCACCCTGTCACTCTCACCTGCCACCCTGTCGCTCTCACCTGCCACCCTGTTGCTCTCACCCGCCACCCTGTCGCTCTCACCTGCCACCCTGTCGCTCTCACCTGCCACCCTCTCACCTGCCACCCTCTCACCTGCCACTCTCACCTGCCACCCTGTTGCTCTCACCTGCCAACCTGTTGCTCTCACCTGCCACCCTGTTGCTCTCACCTGCCTCTGGCTGGGCCCGGTCATCCTGTTTGCATGGATCATCCTGTGTAATCATCTACCAGCGGTGTGGTGAGAAAGAGAGAAGGAGAGATAAAAACTAAAGAGAAGACAGGTTAGAAACGGTGGGCCTGGGCCGTGGGAATGTGCATGGGACTTGTGTGTCTGCATCGTGCCATTGGCCTCCACCTGGGGGACTGAACACACAACATAAAATGCACAACAGTGTTTTTCTGTTTTCTCTGCATGTGGGCTATGCTGGTTTGCTACTGTTTCAAATGTTTTACTGTGATCTTATTGAACTGTCAATCGCTGTGTTGCCAAGCTGAAGTGTCTCTGATATTGTTTACTCACAGATAACTGCAAAGAGATTGTCTTTACTGGTTTCACGCAAGCAGAGAGCAGCATTCTTTAATTGCTGGGGGAAGGCACATCCCTGGTGGAAAGGTAACATTGTCATTCTGAATGGCATGTGAACTGCCTGCTGAACACTGTGCTGCTGATCCCTGGTGGTCACCTCTGGCTAATGGCCTTTTGTTTTAGTGTGTGTGCAGAAGGGGGTAATTCAACAATTGTAGTCACGGAAATGACATCGGCACCCCCTCTGCATCATAACTCGTGGCTTTATACACACATGCGTGCATGTGCACTCATATACACACACAAACATTTGACAGGCGTGTGCACGCACACACACCACATTAGACACAGACACACACACACACATTAGACACACACACACACATTTCTGTATATTCTTTAAAAGACAGCAGGAATGCCTTTGATGGTCCTATCAAACAGAGCTTTTGTTTTATTAATAGCGATGTAATTCATTATTGATGAGAGAATTTACTACTCACAAATTGTTGCCGATGCTAACAGGTGTGTCGCACGACAGAGGACATTACCATTCAGCAATGTGCCTCACCCAATCCTTTGTCTATACTAGTAGCAGGAAGGTTGCTAAGCAACTGGCACATAGTCAGACGCATCTCACAGTTGCTGAACACAGAAACTGTCTCCTAATTCAAACGAAAAGCTCACGACCGGTGCTTTCCATATTTCTATATTAAAATAATTATTGAATCACCCCCCCTCCCATTGCAATACTGTTCATTGATTGAGTGTTTACGATCATGACTTCATAGAATGCCATCGATTTGTATATAATCATCATTACATATAAACTGTAAATGAGAAGCAAATATCTGAACACAAAAATAGCATGAATCTGCATGTGGTTATTGGTATATAATGACTATAGATTATTATCATTAGAGACGCATTTCTGATATTTAGAGATGTGACCTGCTTTACATTCTGTTTAGCCGTTTACGTGTCCTATTGGAATGACGACAGTCATCAGCCAATCAGTGGACTAACAAGACCTATTGGTGTGTGGATCCTGTTGGATCACACAGCGTCACTCAAGGACGTGAACCAACCAGAACACTCACATCGATGAAGGATTGTTGACTGACAAGCGTCAGGTCCAATGACGCTGCCTGGGAAAACAGGAACTGTCCAAGACTGAGGTCAATTGGAATTCTGGGAATAGATGGGACACGGGAAGTTGTCTTTTTCCCAGATTCTCAATGTCATGGATATTGAGTGAAGCATAAAACTGTCACAAGAAGAAGAAAAAAAGGACCCTTCTTGGAAGACGAGGCCAGCTGCTTTATCTAGATATTGTGTTTGTAAATAATAACATGATACAGCACATGGGTCAAGGAGCTCCTCTCTCTCTCATCTGTCCTCTGGATTGCGAGCCAGGTACAAGGTCATGACCTCCATATCAATCAGTCTCCGTGGTTTCCCTCCTCGTAATCAGTGTTATTATGATGCATCAGGCACAACGTGTTCTGAAAATGGACTGATTTAATATGTGAATTCTGCTTCATATACAGTGAAGAGAGAATAACGTGGGATAAGTTGAATAAATGTGACATTGGGTTTCATCAATGCTTTCGTTTCCCTTAGACGTTTTGGTGGATTCCATGACATTGCTGTGGTGTGTGTTTACATGCGTGTGTTTTGAACTCCAGGGTAACATCTAGACAACATGCAGTTGTAAAGCAGAAAAATGAAAACCTATAAGAGACCCATTTCACTCTTCCAGCTAGTTTGAACACATATAACAAGGAAGCTTAAACTATCCTGTAGAGATGTGTTATCCTGGACACCATACCCCAACAATCAGATACAATTTGCAATAATGACACCCAAACAAAAGACACCGATTTGCACTGTGATTTTAGCTACCTGCCACAAGAAATGATACACTGGTCTAGTACAGCCTATATAACAGGACAATGCTAAAGCGCCCCTCCATTGACTTGATAGTGAGGGTTGATTTAGACCATCAGTAATTGGGGGATTGGAATACTGTGACCTGCACAGTGAGGACCCCCCCCCCACACACACACACACACACAACTCTCTGTGTAGTGCAATGCTGCTTAACTCTTTGAAATGTCAAGGGACACCAATCAGTATCTATTCTTCTATGACAAAAGTGATTTAAATGTGTTTATTTTTTTGAATCCAGAACATGTAATTATGTGTCTCTTGTGGAGTGCTCGGTTTACTTGTGAAAGTCATAGTATCCCAACACTGTTTCTCTCCATTACGTCCACAACTGTCACTTGGGCTTGATCCAGCTTCATGTTCTGTATCTTTCAATGTGAGGACAATTCTAGTTGGAAGTCTGTATCTGTGGATCATTTGATGGCATTCTGAAGTGCATGCTATGAAAAAAGACAACATGTCAAATTGTAAAACAGGATGACAACATATATCACGTTCCAAGCGATGTGTAAAATGAAATGCCATGTGAGAAAATCACATAAACATATTTAACTTTTAAAGCATTGTTGTTTCTTTACTTCACACACATGCAGGAGAAGTACTGTCTTTGACAGGGGAACGGCTATAGCACAACGCTGATCCAACTAAGGTCCATCCTTTTTCATAAGACTCACACAGGTAATTGCATTGTAATTGTCTTTGTTCAAGCTACACCATTTTACGCTGTTGACGAATTGAAGAAGGATCCATGTTCATTCAGATATCTAGCATCACCCTGTACTCCTACGGCTTATCGTCAACGATAATGATAGCAGTCGCTGTGATAATGATATGCCTTTTCCCAGTTCTATCTCCTGTGCTGCCTCTAATTCTCCAGCTGGCGTCCGGCGGCAATCAGCCCCTACGTGCCGGTAACTCAGAGACATCCCAACTATCTTTGCACCCATCACCATGGAAACAGCAAACGTGTGTCATGGAGATGTAAACAGCTGGAGAATGGAGTATGTTTTAGAGGGGAAGAAACTCCACACACCCCGGGCTGTAACCAACTCCCTTAAGAGCGAGCGCGAGACATCCTTAGACAGCCAGTGGGGAAAACCAACTGTAATTTTCTAAATACCAAAATAGTGACTATGAATATAGCATCAGAGCACTGTTCCTTGGCCGTGAGAAACATCACAGACAAGTGTCTGTGAACTAGGCCCTACAGCAACCTACAGTGAAAGACTTGTACTAAAAGTCTCTGTGAACTGGGTACTACAGCAACCTACAGTGAAAGACTTGTACTAAAAGTCTCTGTGAACTGGGTACTACAGCAACCTACAGTGAAAGACTTGTACTAAAAGTCTCTGTGAACTGGGTACTACTGCAACCTACAGTGAAAGACTTGTACTAAAAGTCTCTGTGAACTGGGTACTACTGCAACCTACAGTGAAAGACTTGTACTAAAAGTCTGTGAACTGGGTACTACAGCAACCTACAGTGAAAGACTTGTACTAAAAGTCTCTGTGAACTGGGTACTACAGCAACCTACAGTGAAAGACTTGTACTAAAAGTCTCTGTGAACTGGGTACTACTGCAACCTACAGTGAAAGACTTGTACTAAAAGTCTCTGTGAACTGGGTACTACAGCAACCTACAGTGAAAGACTTTGATCATCTGCAGGTTTGATGGTAAAAACAAACAAGGACAAAAAGAGAAAGACAGAGAAGGATGTGTCGGTGTCAGACGGTAAGTGCTGGTTGAGTGGTATATTGTGTGTCTTAGTAACCCTGTGGAGTAGTTGTGCCAGGTTCTCCACATGATGTTGTGTCACACACCGCTGAGAGGGGACGGGGATGGGGACTCACACTGCTGAGAGGGGACGGGGACGGGGATGGGGACTTACACTGCTGAGAGGGGAGGGGGATGGGGACTCACACCGCTGAGAGGGGACGGGGATGGGGACACACACTGCTGAGAGGGGACGGGGACGTGGATGGGGACACATACTGCTGACAGGGGACGGGGATGGGGACTCACACTGCTGAGAGGGGACGGGGACGGGGATGGGGACTTACACTGCTGAGAGGGGAGGGGGATGGGGGACACACTGCTGAGAGGGGACGGGATGGGGGGACACACTGCTGAGAGGGGACGGGGACAGGGATGGGGACTTACACTGCTGAGAGGGGAGGGGGATGGGGACTCACACCGCTGAGAGGGGACGGGGATGGGGACACACACTGCTGAGAGGGGACGGGGACGTGGATGGGGACACATACTGCTGAGAGGGGACGGGGATGGGGACTCACACTGCTGAGAGGGGACGGGGACGGGGATGGGGACTTACACTGCTGAGAGGGGAGGGGGATGGGGGGACACACCGCTGAGAGGGGAGGGGGATGGGGACTCACACTGCTGAGAGGGGACGGGGACGGGGGGATGGAGACTTACACTGCTGAGAGGGGAAGGGGATGGGGACTCACACCGCTGAGAGGGACGGGGATGGGGACACACACTGCTGAGAGGGGACGGGGACGTGGATGGGGACACATACTGCTGAGAGGGGACGGGGATGGGGACTCACACTGCTGAGAGGGGACGGGGACGGGGATGGGGACTTACACTGCTGAGAGGGGACGGGGAGGGACACACACTGCTGAGAGGGGACGGGGGGGGGGACACACTGCTGAGAGGGGACGGGGATGGGGACACATACTGCTGAGAGGGGACGGGGACGTGGATGGATGGGGACTCACACTGCTGAGAGGGGACGGGGATGGGGACACACACTGCTGAGAGGGGATGGGGGTGGGGACTCACACTGCTGAGAGGGGACGGGGATGGGGACACATACTGCTGAGAGGGGACGGGGATGGGGACTCACACTGCTGAGAGGGGAGGGGATGGGGACACATACTGCTGAGAGGGGACGGGGATGGAGACTCACACTGCTGAGAGGGGACGGGGATGGGGACACACACTGCTGAGAGGGGACGGGGATGGGGACTAACACTGCTGAGAGGGGATGGGGATGGGGACTAACACTGCTGATTGGGGACGGGGACATGGATGGGGACACATACTGCTGATTGGGGAGGGGACGAGGGGGCGGGGAGGGGGGACCCATTATGATTCACTGCTGAGAATCCAACCTTCATTGGGATGGGGACACACACTGCTGAGAGGGGATCACTGCTGGACGGGGACGAGGGATGGGGACACACACTGCTGAGAGAGGATGGGGATAGGGACACACGCTGCTGAGAGGGGACGGGGACTGTGTATGGGGTTAAACACTGCTATAATGTGTATGTGTGGTGTTGATAGGGTTAAACACTGTTGGGGGATGGGGACTCACACTGTTGATAGGGGGGGACACACACTGCTGAGAGGGGACTCACACTGCTGAGAGGGGGGATGGAAACAAGGGATCGGGGACACACACTGCTGAGAGGGGATAGGGAGCAAAGGGGATGTGGGATTTTCACATTGTTTCAGGTTCTGCTGAGAGCCTCAGGGATGACAGGGTCTCACACTGCTGAATGGGGACAGGGGATGGGGACACACTGCTGAGTGTTGATGGGGATGGGGACAGGGGACTGTTATAGTTGTATAATGGATGGGGACACAGGGTTAAACACTGCTGAGAGGGATAGGGGACACAGGGTTAAACACTGCTGAGAGTTGATAGGGTTAAACACTGGTGGATGTGTGGTGGAGGGTTACACACTGCTGAGATGTGTGGTGTTGATAGGGTTAAACACTGCTATAGGGATGGGGCAGGGTTAAACACTGCTGAGATGTGTGGTGGATAGGGACTGCGTATGGGATGGGGACACTGCTATAGTGTGTATGTGTGGTGTTGATAGGGTTAAACACTGCTGAGATGTGTGGTGGGGACTATAATGTGTATGTGTGGTGTTGATAGGGTTAAACACTGTGGATGGGGACACAGGGTTAAACACTGCTGTATAAGAACTATAATGTGTATGTGTGGTGTTGGGTTAAACACTGCTATAGTTGTATAATGTGTATGTGTGGTGTTGATAGGTTAAACACTGCTATAATGTGTATGTGTGGTGTTGATAGGGTTAAACAGCAATGAGATAATGTGTATAATGTGGGGATATGTTAAACACTGCTGATATGTGTGGTGTTGATAGGGTTAAACACAGGATAGGGTTACACACTGCTGTATGTGTGGTGTTGATAGGGGATGTGTATGTGTGGGGACACACTGCTGTTAAACACTGCTATAGTTGTATAATGTGTATGTGTGGTGTTGATAGGGTTAAACACTGCTATGTAGTTGTATATAGTTTGTATAATGTGTATGTGTGGTGTTGGGTTAAACACTAGTTGTATAATGTGTATGTGTGGTGTTGATAGGGACACTGGTTGTTGTGTGGTGTTGATAGGGTTAAACACTGCTATAATGTGTATGTGTGGTGTTGATAGGGTTAAACACTGCTCAAGTTGTATAATGTGTATGATGTGTGGTGTTGATAGGGTTAAACACTGCATGTGTGGTGTTGAATAAACACTGCAGTTATGTGTGGTGTTGAATAAACACTGCTATAGTTGTATAATGTGTATGTGTGGTGTTGATAGGGTTAAAACCTTCATTGACTTCATATTAAACACTGCTATAGTTGTATATTGATATGTGTGGTGTTGATAGGGTTAAACACTGCTATAATGTGTATGTGTGGTGTTGATAGGGTTAAACACTGCTATAGTTGTATAATGAGATAGGGTTAAACACTGTACCAAAGCTATGTGTGGTGTTGATAGGGTTAAACACTGCTATAGTTGTATAATGTGTATGTGTGGTGTTGATAGGGTTCCTAATAATGTATGTGTGGTGTTGATAGGGTTAAACACTGTAATGATGTGTGGGTATAGGGTTAAACACTGCTATAATGTGTATGTTGTATAATGTGTATGTGTGGTGTTGATAGGGTTAAACACTGCAAATGTGTATGTGTGGTGTTGATAGGGTTAAACAAATGTGTATGTGTGGTCTCATTGTTAAACAGCCATTGTTTCTATAGTTGTATGTGTATGTTGATGTAAACACTGCTATAATGTGTATGTGTGGTGTTGATAGGGTTAAACACTGCAGTATAAAAATGGGTTAAACACTGCTAAATGTGTATGTGTGGTGTTGACTGTTAAACACTGCTATAGTTGTATAATGTGTATGTGTGGTGTTGAGGTTAAACACTTGTTAAACACTGCTATAATGTGTATGTGTGGTGTTGATAACCAATGTGTGGTGTTGGGTCTATAATGTGTATGTGTGGTGTGTTGATGAGTGGTGGAGGCAACAGCAGTTGTATAAATGATAAACACTGCTATAGTTGTATAATAGCTCTCCCAATAGTTGTATAATGTGTATGTGTGGTGTTGATAGGGTTAAACACTGCTATGTTGTATAATGTAGTGTTGCTAATAATAGGGTTAAACCCTATAGTTGTATAATGTGTATGTGTGGTGTTGATAGGGTTAAACACTGCTATAGTTGTATAATGTGTATGTGTGGTGTTGATAGGGTTAAACACCAGTTATAAAATGATAGGGTTAAACACTGTTAAACACTGATAACACTGCTATAGTTGTATAATGTGTATGTCAGTGTGTTGATAGGGTTAAACACTCTATAGTTGTATAAGCTATAGTTGTATAATGTGTATGTGTGGTGTTGATAGGGTTAAACACTGCTATAGTTGTATAATGTGTATGTGTGGTGTTGATAGGGTGCTATAGTTGTATAATGTGTATGTGTGGTGTTGATAGGGTTAAACACTGCTATAGTTGTAAGTGTTAAACACTGCTATAGTTGTATAATGTGTATGTGTGGTGTTGATAGGGTTAAACACTGCTATAGTTGTATAATGTGTATGTGTGGTGTTGATAGGGTTAAACACTGCTATAGTTGTATAATGTGTATGTTGTGGTGTTGATAGGGTTAAACACTGCTATAGTTGTATAATGTGTATGTGTGGTGTTGATAGGGTTAAACACTGCTATAATGTGTATGTGTGGTGTTGATAGGGTTAAACACTGCTATAGTTGTATAATGTGTATGTGTGGTGTTGATAGGGTTAAACACTGCTATAGTTGTATAATGTGTATGTGTGGTGTTGATAGGGTTAAACACTGCTATAGTTGTATAATGTGTATGTGTGGTGTTGATAGGGTTAAACACTAGGGCTATAGTTGTATAATGTGTATGTGTGGTGTTGATGGTTAAACACTGCTATAGTTGTATAATATGTGTGGTGTTGATAGGGTTAAACACTGCTATAGTTGTATAATGTGTATGTGTGGTGTTGATAGGGTTAAACACTGCTATAGTTGTATAATGTGTATGTGTGGTGTTGATAGGGTTAAACACTATAGTTGTATAATGTGTATGTGTGGTGTTGATAGGGTTAAACACTGCTATAGTTGTATAATGTGTATGTGTGGTGTTGATAGGGTTAAACACTGCTATAGTTGTATAATGTGTATGTGTGGTGTTGATAGGGTTAAACACTGTTAGTATAATGTGTATGTGTGGTGTTGATAGGGTTAAACACTGCTATAGTTGTATAATGTGTATGTGTGGTGTTGATAGGGTTAAACACTGCTATAGTTGTATATATGTGTGGTGTTGTTGTTATAGTGTGTATGTGTTGATAGGGTTTAGTTGTATAATGTGTAAACTGCTATAGTTGTACTAGGGTTAAACACTGCTATAGTTGTATAGTGTGTATGTGTGGTGTTGATAGGGTTAAACACTGCTATAGTTGTATAATGTGTATGTGTGGTGTTGATAGGGTTAAACACTGCTATAGTTGTATAATGTGTATGTGTGGTGTTGATAGGGTTAAACACTGCTATAGTTGTATAATGTGTATGTGTGGTGTTGATAGTGTTCAATGTGTTTCTCCTTAAAGGTCCAGTATAGTCCAACATGTGATGTTTCTGTGTTTCATATGCACTGAGTGTACAAAACATTAACACCTGCTCTTTCCATGACATAGACTGACCAGGTGAATCCAGGTGAAAGCTATAATCCCTTGCTGATGTCACTTGTTAAATCCACTTCAATCCGTGTAGATGAAGGGGAGGAGGCAGGTTAAAGAAGGATTTTAAACCTGGAGACAATTGAGACATGGATAGTGCATGTGTGCCATTTAGAGGGTGAATGGGCAAGACACAAGATTTAAGTGCCTTTGAATGGGGTATGGTAGTAGGTGCCAGGCGCACCGATTTGTGTCAAGAACTACAACGCTGCTGGGTTTTTCAAGCTCAGCAGTTTCCCGTGTGTATCAAGAATGGTCCACCATTGTAGAGTTCATGTCCCAATGAATTAAGGCTGTTCTGAGGGCAAAATGGGGAGGTGCAACTCAATATTAAGATGGTTTGTACACTCAGTGTATATTTCCACACTATGAGGTTGAATAATACTGTGAAATTGTGAAAATGATGGCAATCTCCTTTTAGTGTAAGAGCTGTTAGAAAAGACCACCTGAAATTTCAGCCTGTTTTGGTGGGATGGAGTTTTGACCAATAAGAAAGGAAGTTCCAAACTTCTCTGCCAATAACAGCTAGTTTTCCATTTTCTCCTCCCCACTCAGACCACTCCCAGAAAGTCCTTCATAAATTCTTGCTTGAGACATTGCTCTTGCTAAGATGCTATTTATGTTTCTTTTTGTCAATTTGAATTGAAAACAATCCCAGTAAGGTACTTAATTAATTGTTACCCAGAAATGATTTGATGTTGAGCTAAAAACGTCTACATTGGACCTTGAATCTTTTGGGGCTTTTTCTTGTATGGTGAGGGAAGTCATGTCTCTTTTTTCCAGGGGCCTGTGTAGACGCCTTGGTGTGAGTCTCAAGGTTAGAGGTTAATAATGGTTAATAGTGTCTGACCACTTGTTTAACAAACACATTGAACTGCAGCAGCCCCAGACACAGAAATCATTAACAGAATTCTTGACATCTGTTTTACAACGACAAGGTGTCTGACACCCCTGAACAAGACAGATGGAAGATTTGCCTCTCAACAAATAACACGCAGCTAATTTGGTTCCGTGGATGTGGTTCTCAAACAACCAAAGGAGAACCTTGAAGGGGCGACACTGTTCAATGTTTGCTGGGCACTTTGGATCAGACGGCTGGCTACACATTGAAATAAACTCCTCCTATGTCATAATATCTCTTGGGAAATGTAACTTTTTTTAATGTGTCATTTAGAGTTGGTTTTCAAATGAACATAATGGAATATATCTGCTATTTAAATAGGCCTACCCAAAATGAGAAAAGTCATGAGAAATGTTAAACATTTAAAAAATATATGTTTTTATGTGGTTGTCAGTAAACAATGTAGTTTTGTGTCTTCAGTTTATTGTACAACAATCAGCTAGAAGTTGTATTTGAATGATTGATGAGCAACATTACCAAGATGACATTGCCACCATTAAGCCGCAAATCGTAGTCATCAAAAACAGCTCATTGGGTGTTGATCGACTCTCCTATGTCAGGATTCTCAGGTTCACAATTAGCTCCTTGTTAGAGTGACAGGCATATGTTGGTGGTTTAGAAGTACTGCTGCATGACAGAGATTACGCTTTTAAATCCTGCACATCCCCAGCCCCTCCTCACGTCACCATAGAAACACATCCCAGTGTGTGTGTCTGATGTTGGTGACAATTCCCCAGCGCAGGAAGCTATAAATGTTTTCTGTGTGTGTGTGTGTGTAATTATCAACAGGAGCTTTCATATTGGTTATTCTTAGATCCTTGGAGATATTAAGCTGGGCATAGGGACAGACATTGGCATTTTTCTCTCGTGATTCCATTCGGTGTATCACAAACAACATAGTGATACTTCAAAATTAACAGTAAACAACTATTTTAGCTTTACACCATGGTATATTGTCTGATATACACATGGCTGGAATGCTGTTTCAGCCAATCAGCATCCAGGATCCAAACTATCAATTTCATAATACAATGTAATAACACATAATACATGTTTTATTACACAACATGAATAACAGGTTAACCCCAGCTAGCTGGGGTCCAGCAGAATTAAGGCAGGTTATACCATTTTTAAAACATTACAATACAGAAGATAGCCCTATTTGGTAAAAGACCAAGTCCATATTATGGCAAGAACAGCTCAAATCAAGTCAATTCAGAAAATTTCAAGAACTTTGAAAGTTTCTTCAAGTGCAGTCGCAACAAAACATCAAGCACTATGATGGAACTGTATCTCATGAGGACCGCCATAGGAAAAGAAGACCCAGAGGTACCTTTGCTGCAGAGAATAAGTTCATTAGAGTTACCAGCCTCAGAAATTGCAGCCCAAATAAATGCTTCACAGAGTTCAAGTAACAGACACATCTTATGATCAACTGTTCAGAGGAGCCTGCGTGAATCAGGCCTTTATGGTCAAATTGCTGAAAAAAAAAAACATTACTAAAGGACAATAATAAGAAGAAGAGTGTAACGGCGATCGTCTGTTGAAGGAAGAGAGTCGGACCGAAATGCAGCGTGTTTGTTACTCATGACTTTAATGAATGAAAACGGAACGATACATATAGAAAAACAACAAACGGAAGGAGAAACCTATTACAGCCTATCTGGTGAACACTACACAGAGACAGGAACAATCACCCACCAAATACACAGCGAAACTCAGGCTCCCTAAATACGGTTCCCAATCAGAGACAACGAGAATCACCTGACTCTGATTGAGAATCGCCTCAGGCAGCCAAGCCTATACAACACCCCTAATCAGCCGCGATCCCAAATACTACAAACCCCAATACGAAAAACAACATATAAACCCATGTCACACCCTGGCCTACCCAAACATATAACAAAAACACAAAATACAATTACCAAGGCGTGACAAAGAGACTTACTTGAGCCAAGAAACACGAGCAGTGGACATTAGACCGGTGGAAATTTGTCCTTTGGTCTGATGAGTCCAAATGTGATATTTTTGGTTCCAACTGCCGTGTCTTTGTGAGACACAGAGTAGGTGAACAGATGATATCCACATGGGTGCTTCCCACAGTGAAGCATGGAGGAGGTGGTGTGATGGTGTAGGGGTGGTTTGCTGGTGACACAGTCTGTGATTTATTTATAATTCAAGGCACACCCAGCTTGGCTACCATAGCATTCTGCAGTGATGCACCATCCCATCTGGTTTGCACTTAATGGGACTATCATTTGTTTTTCAACAGGACAATCAACAGGACCCAGCACACCTCCAGGCTGTGTAAGGGCTATTTGACCAAGAAGGAGAGTTATGGAGTGCAGCATCAGATGACTTGGCCTCCACAATCACCTGACCTCAACCCAATTGAGATGGTTTGGGATGAGTTGGACCACAGAGTGAAGTAAAAGCAGCCAACAAGGTCTCAGCATACGTGGGAACTCCTTCAAGACTGTTGGAAAATCATTCCAGGTGAAGCTGGTTGAGAGAATGCCACGCGTGTGCAAAGATGTCAACAAGGCAAAGGGTGGCTACTTTTAAGAATTTCAAATGTAAAATATATTTTGATTTGTTTAACACTTTTTTGGTTACCACATGATTCAATGTGTTATTTCATAGTTTTGATGTCTTCACTATTATTCTACAATGTAGAAAATAGTAAAACAATAAAGAAAACCCTTGAATGAGTAGGTGTGTCCAAACTTTTGACTGCTACTGTATGTCTATCAGTGTATCTTATCCTATCCACTATATAACACAACTTAGCCGTTTAAAACTGTTCCTTACCGTCCACTTACAAAACAGTGACCCCATTACACCGGGGACATACTGTCATGCATAGGTGTAATAGGTGGCAGGGAAGTCAGGCGCAGGAGAGTCAAATGGAGTGTAAATATGGAGTCTTTTAATAAAGTTCCAAGAGTATGCTCCATAACAATAAATGTACAAACAAACAAAACATGGGTACGAGGACCCGACGCGCACCTATACAAACAATCACACTACACTGACAACAAATCAATCTCTGACAAAGACATGAAGGGGAAACAGAGGGTTAAATACACAACAGGTAATGAATGGGATAGACAACAGGTGTGTGGGAAGACAAGACAAAACCAATGGAAAATGAAAAAAGGATCAATGATGGCTAGAAGACCGGTGACGTCAAACGCCGAGCACCGCCCGAACAAGGAGAGGCAACGACTTCGGTAGAAGTCATGACACATACAGTAACTCCGCCCACAAAATGGCCTGTTACTATTGGACAGATGACTTGATTAAATCGGGCATTGTAATGGTGAATTATGTATCTACATTCTCAAGGTCAGAGCCGAGGTTAACATGTTCCCTGTGTCTGCAGGAATTGGCCGCTTGTATTGATGATCTTCTCTCTGTGATTTGCACTTCTCTCTGTGATTTGAGCTCCAAAAATGTGTTTACACGCTCGATCAAGCCCCCCGCAATGGGCTCAACCGAAATGCACTGTACATACAGTTGATATGATCAACGAGAGAAGATGCCTCCGTTGTCAGGAATTGCATAGCTGTTTGAAATCAAAGAGGTTACATTGAGAATGTATTATTGTCTCTAACAGGTACTAAACTAAACTAACACTTGATCTCATCAAAAAATGCAAGAACTCTAACTCACTTAATTAGGATGTTTTACTCTACTTTACTTTTTAGTTTGTCTTAACTCAGGTCAACACAATCTTAATGATTTTCATACATTAAATACCTCAAAGCCATGTTTATTTATGTTTTATTTCTTCTTTGCTGTGCAGCCAGAAGAGCAAATTAGAGAACACAGTTGCTCTCCCATTTAGAGCACTTAAAGGGATACTTGGAGATTTGAAGGAAATTAGAGGTAGTAGACTGCCAGTGATTGCACTAGCGCTAGTTAGCTACTTTCTTCAAACTGCACACAGAGACATAAAAATTCCATCCACGAGTTCCTCTGACTGGGGAAGTAGAAAAAGGACTTCATTGCCAAAATCCCGAAGTATCCATTTAAGATAGCCTCTCTTCCACATTGGTTTATAAGGGGTTTCCGTATAGCAACATTTATGTCTGCAGTAACCTTCCACTGTATCAACATGAACAATATAAATAACTGTTTATAACAGCTTCTGCCTCAGAATAACTCACTGAAATGTGTTCATGGGTGTATCCCTAATGGCACCCTATTCTAGTCAAAAATAGTGCACTATAAAGGGAATAAGGTGCAATTTGAAACCCATGTTTACTAGGCCTGCAGCCAAAAAAATGAATCTACATGCAGAAGAGTAGGCTCTCCTGGTGGAGGCACAGCACATAACAATATGGTGATTTATTGTGCCATGCATATTGTGAATGGGGCGGGTTATTGAAAAACACATCTCAGACATGTCATTTACGATGTGGAGCGTTTATAGACGTGATGAAGTAACAGGCAATTAAGCTGTCATTTTCCCCAACCACTCCTATAGTGGAGCGTGTGAGCCACACACGAATCTTAATCTTATTCCATTTGGGCTTGCATTTATACAGCGGCAAAGCCAAGTATTGCGATCCGAGTGATGAAATCATTGTGAATTGTGACTTCCAGGATTCGAAATGACATCGAACAAATGTTTTTTTGTTTTTGTTATATCAGTCTCTTAAAGATTGTCCTTTTGTTAGAGACAGTGTTTTTCAATCCTGGGGTCACACAAGAGTGCACATTTCTGTCCCAACCCAGTACTAATAACATACCTGATAGAACTCATCAAGGGCTTGATCATTGGTTGATTAGTTAAATAAAATATAGGCCTATGAGCAAAGATATTATTAACTAACCCAAGATAGTTCATCTGAGTCGTTTTCTATGTGGCGCAAATGAAGCATAGTGGACAGAACAAGCAAGGAGGTGGGCAGAGTTAAGCATGAGCTAGCAAGATTCTATTGGAGCGTTGTAGTATTTATTTGCATATTTCCGTTAGGGAACACCTTCTCTGTGAAGTGCACGTGTGCAATAACACAATTCACCCTTGCACTCAAAGTTTAGAAACTTTGGCAAAGGGTTACGACTACAAGACTTAGTGCACTCTGTTCGTAACACATTCTGGTTTTGGAAACAGAAAACTGTACTGAGATCTTTGATGAGAAAATCAGCAGAACATCGGCCCAGTTCCATTTCGCTCCATTCTCTCCCACTGCCGGCCACTGGGCTTCCTCTCTTCACCATATTTGGTGGGGTTGGAGATTTCAACCGGATGCTTCACATTGAAACATGCTCTGTGCCTAATATACAATCTGTCATGACCCATACTACAAACAGAAACTTCCTTCTCATCAGGCCTAGAATTAACATTCTGTAAGCTGCAGTAATGTCTGTGTAACGTTAGAATTGTAGGTCAGAGAAACCACATCGGAGCAGCCTCTGGAATTAGACAGGAAACTGTGGTCTACAGTGTGTATTGAACCACTGTGCAGTTTTGACATATTTGGAGCAGTTGTATTAGGCCAAGCCCACATCCATGTGTCTTCTCATGCCTTGGAGAGCATGTGTGAATGGGTGAGAAAATGGATCTCGATTTGAGAATTAAGAGATGGCAAGTTGTATTTCACGAAATCCATTTTTACCTTATTTTAATTAGCTACTGGATTGCTGCCAACAGCTTTCCTGGAGATAAATTCTAATGCACTCAATTATTATTGTTGGAGCCTCGTACAACGTTAAGGAGCAGTGTTAATTAAAGCTGTGGACTCCCCAACCTCCTCTTCTCCTATGAACAGTGAGAAATTCTGATGGCTGATATTTCCTCAAAGCTAATATACTCTGAAGTTAGATAGATTCATAGACTTATACACGAAGCAGACAAAATAGTTTAACTTCTAACAAAGTCTACGTTGAAGTAAGCAGTAACTTAGTTGTTTAATAGTAGTTTGTCTCCAGATATATAAAGCAGTGGTGACTCACTAATGTTTGAACTGCGGAATGAAGTCAACCTTTAGTAAAGTGTAGTATGACGACTACACTCTTATAAAAAGGGTTCCAAAAGGCTGTCCCCATAAGAGAACCATTTTTGGTGCCAGGTAGAACTCTTTTGGGTTCAATGTAGAACCCTCTGTGGAAAAGGTTCTACATGGAACTCAAAAGGGTTCTTACCAGGAACGAAAAAAGGGTTATTCAAAGGGTTATTCTATGGGAACATCTGAAAAAAAGGGTCTTTAGGGTATTTCTTTCTAAGAGTGTAGGCTACCAACCCCTGTCACTCAATAAAGTCACCATACTAGAAAAGCAGAACAGCTATATGAGACGTTTTGGAGGGCAGCTCTATGGAGAGGTGTAGTCCCTCTCCCAAGGCTGCAATGTGCCCACTGCAATTCTATCCCAAGCAGGTGCCAATCATTGAAAGTGATTTCCCCACACCATAAAGACTGGCACAGAAGCATGTTACAGGAAGAAAACGATGGATGCAGAGGGGCACGCCGCCGGTCCTCCTTGTAAAACTTCAAGTCAAGGATTAAGTTGAAGTCACATTCTGTGATTATTAAAAAAATATATATAATACATTTTTATATTCCCTAAACCAACTGTCCCGCTGTTACCCCTGAATCCTGGTGGTGCCCCAACTCTTGGTGGTGCCCCCAACTCCTGGTGGTGCCTCAATATAGTGCAGAGGAGACTAGGAGAGGAAGCAGCTCTTGGTGGTGCCACAATATAGTGCAGAGGAGACTAGGAGAGGAAACAACTCCTGGTGGTGCCTCAATATAGCGCAGAGGAGTCGAGGAGAGGAAGCAACTCTTGGTGGTGCCTCAATATAGTGCAGAGGAGACTAGGAGAGGAAGCAACTCTTGGTGGTGCCTCAATATAGTGCAGAGGAGACTAGGAGAGGAAGCAACTCCTGGTGGTGCCTCAATATAGTGCAGAGGAGTCGAGGAGAGGAAGCAACTCTTGGTGGTGCCACAATATAGTGCAGAGGAGACTAGGAGAGGAAGCAACATGAGAGTATTGAGTTGCACCCCAGGTCTCAGGGAATGTGACATCACCAGCCCAGGCTCCTCTTATTCCCCGGAAAATCCCTCTTCTGTGTAAGCGTGGCAGCGAAATGACATGATGCGTTTGGAGCCGATAGGAATAATCCAATTATTTGTTGGGAGGGGAGATTAGAGTACAGTTAGATTTGTGTGTAAATCCAATAACACAGTAACTTAGATCAGCCATGAGATGTATGTCTGCCTGCGTTAATAAACCTGTTGTCTAGTAATTGCCCAGAAAACTGACTTCAAAACAGTCATTTGGCAACATCCAAAAGGATGAGAAACATCATCAGGGAACACCAAGGGGACAGGCACTAACCGCACACCAATCACTACTCTGCTATTAGTATAACATGAGCTTTTCAAAAAAACACTGCTTAGGGATGATTAAGAGGAAACTGTCCCATGTCAAATTAGGGACTTCTCATCTTGCAGTTGACTCTACATTACCTGGAAGATGGGGTTGATTACACTACACAGTACAGTAGCTTACAGTTAGTACACTACAGTAGCTTAAAGTTAATACAGTACAGTAGCTAACAGTGAGTACACTACACTACAGTAGCTTACAGTTAGTACACTACAGTAGCTTACAGTGAGTACACTACACTACAGTAGCTTACAGTGAGTACACTACACTACAGTAGCTTGCAGTGAGTACACTACACTACAGTAGCTTACAGTGAGTACACTATACAACAGTAGCTTACAGTTAGTACACCACAGTAGCTTACAGTTAATACACTAAAGTAGCTTACAGTTAATACACTAAAGTAGCTTACAGTTAATACACTAAAGTAGCTTACAGTTAATACACTAAAGTAGCTTACAGTTAGTACACTAAAGTAGCTTACAGTTAGTACACTACAGTAGCTTACAGTTAATACACTAAAGTAGCTTACAGTTAATACACTACAGTAGTTTACAGTTAGTACACAAAAGTAGCTTACAGTTAGTATACTAAAGTAGCTTACAGTTAATACACTACAGTAGCTTACAGTTAATACACTAAAGTAGCTTACAGTTAATACACTAAAGTAGCTTACAGTGAGTACACTATACAACAGTAGCTTACAGTTAATACACTAAAGTAGCTTACAGTTAATACACTACAGTAGCTTACAGTTAGTACACTAAAGTAGCTTACAGTTAGTACACTAAAGTAGCTTACAGTTAATACACTACAGTAGCTTACAGTTAATACACTACAGTAGCTTACAGTTAGTACACTAAAGTAGCTTACAGTTAATACACTACAGTAGCTTACAGTTAATACACTACAGTAGCTTACAGTTAATACACTAAAGTAGCTTACAGTTAATACACTAAAGTAGCTTACAGTTAATACACTACAGTAGCTTACAGTTAATACACTAAAGTAGCTTACAGTTAATACACTAAATTAGCTTACAGTGAGTACACTATACAACAGTAGCTTACAGTTAATACACTAAAGTAGCTTACAGTTAATACACTACAATAGCTTACAGTTAGTACACTAAAGTAGCTTACAGTTAGTACACTACAGTAGCTTACAGTTAGTACACTATACCACAGTAGCTTACAGTTAATACACTACAGTAGCTTACAGTTAGTACACTACAGTAGCTTACAGTTAATACACTAAAGTAGCTTACAGTGAGTACACTATACAACAGTAGCTTACAGTTAATACACTACAGTAGCTTACAGTTAGTACAGTATTTGGATATGGCAGTTTACTGAAATATGTTGACACTGATTAGACAATAAAATACATTTGTCTATCTAACTTTTGAATTAGGACAGGTAACTACTCTAGACCACATCCATCATTGCCACATGTGCAATGTCAAGACTGCGTACTGTATATGTTGAAATAATTGTATAATTGAGTGTTGATGATCAAAAACAAAGCATACCTACTGTATAGTGCCTATGGCTTATTCTGATGTTTCCTAGCTTTAAATAAACCCTTAAAGGCATCCATGCACAAACATGGAGGTACCAATCCCAGACTCCAACTTTAAAGAGGAGACTAGGTTCTTTATAAACTGCCATTCGAGCAGCCAGGCATGAATGCAAACACACTTCAGAGGGGCTATTGATCGTGAGGCGCCAGACGACACTGCCCTTCATTTCCAGTATAATGAAACATAATCACTCCGACAGTGACATCTTTGGTTATTCATAGACAGGCTTCAGATGTCTGGTTCTCTTCCAACTTGCAAAGAGTCAGAGAATGAGAAAGAGAGAGGGGGGGGTTAAAGAGAGAGAGCGAGATTGAAGGGGGGGTCTGGGTAAGGAAGGTACAACTTGTTTACACAGAAAGAGTTGGCGTGAGAAGGGAAGGATGCAGGCAAAATGAAAGCGAGACTAGAGAAAGGGAGGGAAAAGGGAAGAGTGAGACGCTTTCTTGGAGAGAAAGAAACAGAAAGGAGAGGTGTCTTAAAATAAAACATAGAGCTTGTTTACACAAAAACAATAGGAGGATGCTGGCAAAATAAGGCATTGCTAGAATAGAATGAATAAAGGGAGAGAGACAGAGACATAGAGGGGAAAGGAGAGGGAGATAAATAGAGGGGAAATGAGAGTGAGAGAGACCGAAATAGAGGGGAAAGGAGAGTGAGAGAGACAGAAATAGAGGGGAAAGGAGAGGGAGAGAGACAGAAATAGATGGGAAAGGAGAGGGAGAGAGACAGAAATAGAGGGGAAAGGAAATGGAGAGAGACAGAAATAGAGGGGAAAGGAGAGGGAGAGAGACAGAAATAGAGGAGAAAGGAGAGAGAGAGAGAGAAATAGAGGGGAAGGGAGAGGGAGAGTGAGAGAAATAGAGGGGAAAGGAGAGGGAGAAAGACAGATAAATAGAGGGGAAAGGAGAGGGAGAGAGACAGAAATAGAGGGGAAAGGAGAGGGAGAGAGACAGAAATAGAGGAGAAAGGAGAGAGAGAGAGAGAAATAGAGGGGAAGGGAGAGGGAGAGTGAGAGAAATAGAGGGGAAAGGAGAGGGAGAAAGACAGATAAATAGAGGGGAAAGGAGATGGAGAGACATAGAAATAGAGGGGAAAGGAGTGGGAGAGAGAGAGAAATAGAGGAGAAAGGAGAGGGAGGGAGAGAGAAATAGAAGGGAAAGGAGAGGGAGAGAGACAGATACATAGAGGGGCAAGGAGAGGGAGAGAGAGAGAAATAGAGGGGAAAGGAGATAGAGAGAGAGAAATAGAGGGGAAAGGAGAGGGAGAAAGAGAGAAATAGAGGAGAAATGATAGGGAGAGAAAGAGAGGGGAAAGGAGAGGGAGAGAGACAGAGAAATAGAGGGGAAAGGAGAGGGAGGGAGAGAGAAATAGAAGGGAAGGGAGAGGGAGAGAGACAGAGAAATAGAGGGGAAGGGAGAGAACGAGAGACAGAGAAATAGAGGGGAAGGGAGAGAACGAGAGACAGAGAAATAGAGGGGAAGGGAGAGAACGAGAGACAGAGAAATAGAGGGGAAGGGAGAGAACGAGAGACAGAGAAATAGAGGGGAAGGGAGAGAACGAGAGACAGATACATAGAGGGGAAAGGAGAGGGAGAAACAGATACATAGAGGGGAAGGGAGAGAACGAGAGACAGAGAAATAGAGGGGAAGGGAGAGAACGAGAGACAGAGAAATAGAGGGGAAGGGAGAGAACGAGAGACAGAGAAATAGAGGGGAAGGGAGAGAACGAGAGACAGATACATAGAGGGGAAGGGAGAGAACGAGAGACAGAGAAATAGAGGGGAAAGGAAAGGGAGAGACAGATACATAGAGGGGAAGGGAGAGAACGAGAGACAGAGAAATAGAGGGGAAAGGAAAGGGAGAGACAGATACATAGAGGGGAAAGGAGAGGGAGAGACAGATACATAGAGGGGAAATGAGAGGGAGACAGAGAAATAGAGGGGAAAGGAGAGGGAGAAAGACAAAGAAATAGAGGGAAAAGGAGATTGAGAGAGACAGAGAAATAGAGGGGAAGGGAGAGAACGAGAGACAGAGAAATAGAGGGGAAAGGAGAGGGAGACAGAGAAATAGAGGGGAAAGGAGAGGGAGAGAGACAGAGAAATAGAGGGGAAAGGAGAGGGAGAGAGACAGAGAAATAGAAGGGAAATGAGAGGCTGAGAGACAGAGAAATAGAGGGGAAAGGAGAGGGAGGGAGAGAGAAATAGAAGGGAAGGGAGAGGGAGAGAGAAAGAGAAATAGAGGGGAAGGGAGAGGGAGAGACAGATACATAGAGGGGAAGGGAGAGAACGAGAGACAGAGAAATAGAGGGGAACGGAGAGGGAGAGAGACAGAGAAATAGAGGGGAAAGGAAAGGGTGAGAGACAGAGAAATAGAGGGGAAAGGAGGGGGAGAGAGAAAGAAATAGAGGGGAAGGGAGAGGGAGAGTGAGAGAAATAGAGGGGAAAGGAGAGGGAGAAAGACAGATAAATAGAGGGGAAAGGAGATGGAGAGACAGAGAAATAGAGGGGAAGGGAGAGAACGAGAGACAGAGAAATAGAGGGGAAATACCAGGGAGACAGAGAAATAGAGGGGAAAGGAGAGGGAGAGAGAGAAATAGAGGGGAAAGGAGAGGGAGAGAGACAGAGAAATAGAGGGGAAATGAGAGGGAGAGAGACAGAGAAATAGAGGGGAAATGAGAGGGAGAGAGAGATACATAGAGGGGAAGGGAGAGAATGAGAGACAGAGAAATAGAGGGGAAAGGACAGGGAGAGTGAGAGAAATAGAGGGGAAAGGAGAGGGAGAGAGAGAAATAGAGGGGAAAGGAGAGGGAGAGAGACGGAGAAATAGAGGGAAATGAGAGGGAGAGAGACTGAGAAATAGAGGGGAAAGGAGAGGGAGAGAGAGAGAAATAGAGGGGAAATGAGAGGGCAAGAGACAGAGAAATACAGGGGAAATGAGAGGGAGAGAGACTGAGAAATAGAGGGGAAAGGAGAGGGAGAGAGAGAGAAATAGAGGGGAAAGGAGAGGGCAAGAGATGGGGGGAAATGAGGGAGAGAGACAGGGTAATAGAGGGGAAAGGAGAGAGAGAGAGAGACAGAGAAATAGAGGGGAAGGGAGAGGGAGTGACAGAGACAGAGACAGAGAAATAGAGGGGAAAGGAGAGAGAATGGAATAGAGAGTGACCATACAGAGATTCTGGGCTTTAGCAACAACACAGATGCTTCTTCGGACCATCTTCCCTCCCTGGTATTATGGATCAAGCGTTCACCTTTTATGAACATTGTGGCAAGCTGGCGCCCGCTCAACACCTACAGTACATCAACACCTCAGCTTTTCAGTCCTGGCTAAGCATGGTCAATCAGAGCCAACCAGAGTCTACCGGGAAGAAAATCCATAGAGATGTTGCTTGAGCCATGTGTCACTGACTGTTTACACACCCGGTTAGATAAAAAATGGCCAATTTAGCAGTCTGTTACTGTAGCTACCCATTGCTTGTCCCTGTGAATGGAGTGTGTGTGTGGACTTTCACCCCAGGTTTTATCTGATGTTATACACTATCAGCAGCTGGTGCAGCTGGTTCTCTCTCTTCAGGTGTACTTAAGAGACCTCTGAAAGAGTACTAGATGGAAACTGGAACCAGACAGGAGATAGGAGAATACCTTCATTCCAGGGGAGGTTGGTGGGAGAAGCTATCGGAGGATGGGCTCATTGTAATGGCTGGAAAGGAGTCAATGGAATGGAGTCAAACATGTGGTGTCCATATGTTTGATGTGTTTGATACCGTTCCATAAATTCCATTCCAGCTATTATAATGATCCCATTCTCCTTCAGGTCCTCCCACCAGCCTCCTCTGCTTCTTTCCATGGCTCCTCAAAAGAGGTTACTGTTTTTAGTAGGTCCGTGATGATACCAGTATAAGATACTTGTTAATATCGCGGCAAGGAAACAAAACGTGAAGCGGATTCAACAGCCCTAATGTTGGAAACAAACATCAAGTTTTCATCCAGTCGCACAATATTTTACATACAGCAGGTTTTTAAAGGAACAAGGAGTTATTTCTTAATTTTATTTTATTTAACCTTTATTTAACTAGGCAATTCAGTTAAGAACAAATTATTATTTACAATGACAGCCTACCAAAAGTCAAAAGGCCCCTTGAGGGGGTGGGGGCTGGGATTAAAAATGAAAATGTATTAAATAAAACACACATCCCGACAAGATAGACAACAAAACACTACACAAAGAGAGACCTAAGACGACAACATAGCATGGCAGCAATACATGACAACACACCATGGTAGCAACACAACATGACAACAACATGGTAGCAACACAACATGGCAGCAGCACGACATGGTAGCAGCACAAAAACAGGATACAAACATTGTTGGGCACAGACAACAGCACAAAGGGCAAGAAGGTAGAGACAACAATACATCGCGCAAAGCAGCCACAACTGTCAGTAAGACTGTCCTGAGTCAAAGACTCAGTCAAATAAGACTAACAGAGTCTTTGAATGAAGAGATTGAGATAAAACTGTCCAGTTTGAGTGTCTGTTGCAGCTTGTTCCAGTCGCGAGCTGCAGCGAACTGAAAAGACGAGCGACCCAGGGATGTGTGTGCTTTGGGGACCTTTAACAGAATGTGACTGGCAGAACGGGTGTTGTATGTGGAGGATGAAGGCTGCAGTAGATATCTCAGATAGGGGGGAGTGAGGCTTAAGAGGGTTTTATAAATAAGCATCAAACAGGGCGTCTTCCAACAGGTATACAGAGAGGACCAGTTTATAGAGCAGTATAGAGTGCAGTGAAGTGCAGTGTGTCCTATAAGAAGCTATATTGGTGGCAAATTTGATGGCCGAATGGTAAAGAACATGTAGCCTCTCGAGAGCACCCTTACCTGCCAATCCATAAATAACATCTCCATAATTTAGCAGGGGTTGGATGGTCATCTGAATCAGGATTAGTTTGGCAGCTGTGGTTAAAGATGAGCGATTAAGATAGAGGAAACTAAGTCTAGATTTAACTTGAGCCTGCAGTTTTGATATGTGCTGAGAGAAGGACAGTGTACCGTCTAGCCATACCCCCAAGTAATTGTACGAGGTGACTACCTCAAGCTCTAAACTCTCAGAGGTAGTAATCACACCTGTGGGGAGAGGGGAATTCTTCTTACAAAGCCACACGACCTTTGTTTTTCGAGGTGTTCAGAACAAGGTTAAGGGCAGAGAAAACTTGTTGGACACTAAGGAAGCTTTGTTGTAGAGCTTTTAATCCAACATCTGAGGAGAAGCCAGTTGAGTATAAGACTGTATCATCTGCATATAAATGGATGAGAGAGCTTCCTACTGCCTGAGCTATGTTGTTGATGTAAATTGAGAAGAGCGTGGGGCCTAGGATCGAGCCTTGGGGTACACCCTTGGTGACAGGCGGTGGCTGAGACAGAAGATGCTCTGACTTAATTTGCAATTTAGCAAATGAACACTGGAGTGATAGATGTGCAAATGATGATGTGCAAGTAGAAATACTGGTGCAAAAAGAGAAAAGAAAGTCAATAAAAACAATATGGGGATGAGGCAGGTAGTTGTATGTGCTATTTACAGATGGGCTGTGTGCATAGCTGATGCTTAAAGTTAGTGAGGGAGATATGTCTCCAACTTCAGTGATTTTTGCAATTTGTTCCAGTCATTGGCAGCATAGAACCGGAAGGAAAGGCGGCCAAATCTGGTGTTGGCTTTGGGGATGACCATTGAGATATACCTGCTGGAGTGCGTGCTATGGGTGGGTGTTGTTATGGTGACCAGGGAGCTGAGATAAGGCGGAGCTTTACCTAGTAAAGACTTATACATGACCTGGAGCCAGTGGGTCTGGCGACGAATATGTAGCGAGGGCCAGCCAAAGAGAGCATACAGTTCGCAGTGGTGGGTGGTATATGGGTCTTTGGTGACAAAATGAATGGCACTGTGATAGACTGTATTCAGTTTGCTGAGTAGAGTCGAGGATCGGTAGGATAGTCAGTTTTACAAGGGTATGTTTGTCAGCATGAGTGAAAGAGGCTTTGTTGCAAAATAGGAAGCCGATTCTAGATTTAATTTTGGATTGGAGATGCTTAATATGAGTCTAGAAGGAGAGTTTACAGACTAGCCAGACACCTAGGTATTTGTAGTTGTCCACATATTCTAAACCGTCCAGAGTAGTGATGCTAGTCGAGCTGGTGCGGGCAGCAATCGGTTGAAGAGCATGCATTTAGTTTCACTAGCATTTAAGAGCAGTTGGAGGCCAAGGAAGTAGTGTTGTATGGCACTGAAGCTCGTTTGGAGGTCTGTTAACAGTGTCCAAAGAAGGGCCAGATGCATGCAGAATGGTGTTGTCTGCGTAGAGGTGGATCAAGGAATGTGGCACATCATTGATATATACAGAGAAAAGAGTCGGCCTGAGAATTGAACCCTGTGGTACCCCCATAGAGACTGCCAGAGGTCCGGACAACAGGCCCTCCGATTTGACACACTGAACTCTATCAGAGAAGTAGTTGGTGAATCAGGCAAGGCAGTCATTTGAGAAACCAAGGAGGTTGAGTCTGCCGATAGGAATACGGTGATTGGCAGAGTCGAAAGCCTTGGCCAGGTCGATGAAGATGGCTGCACCCAATACTGTCTTTTATCGATGGCGGTTATGATATTGTTTAGGACCTTGAGCTGAGGTGCACCCGTGACCAGCTCTGAAACCGGATTGCACAGCGGAGAATGTACAGTGGGATTCAACATTTTCAGTGATCTGTTTCTTAACTTTGCTTTCGAAGAGGCAGAGCAGGATGGAAACAGGTCTGTAACAGTTTGGGTCTAGAGTGTCACCCCCTTTGAAGAGGGGGATGACTGCGGCAGCTGTCCAATCTTTAGGAATCTCGGACGATACGAAAGAGAGGTTGAACAGACGAGTAATAGGGCTTGCAACAATGGCAGTGGATAATTTTAGAAAGAGAGGGTCCAGATTGAACTACTGTCTACCGCAGTAGTTCCCAAACTTTTATAGTCCCGTACCCCTTCAAACATTCAACCTCCAGCTGCGACCCCCTCTCGCACCAGGGTCAGTGCACTCTCAAATGTTTTTTTTTGCCATCATTGTAAGCCTGCCACACACACACTATACATTTATTAAACATTAGATTTAGTGTGAATTTTTGTCACAACCCGGCTCGTGGTAAGTAACAAAGAGTGCTTATAGAACCACGGCACAAATAATAATAATCAATAATTGTGCTCTTTATTTAACCATCTTACATATAAAACCTTATTTGTTCATTGATAATGGTGAATAACTCACCACAGGTTAATGAGAAGGGTGTGCTTGAGAGGATACACATACTGTAACTCTGCAATGTTGGGTTGTATTGGAGAGAGTCTCAGACTTTAATCATTTTCCACACTCAGTCTGTGCCTGTATTTAGTTTTCATGCTAGTGAGGGCCGAGAATCCACTCTCACATAGGTACGTGGTTGCAAAGGGCATCAGTGTTTTAACAGTGTGATTTGCCAAGGCAGGATGCTCTGAGCGCAGCCAATCCAGAAATCTGACAGTGGCTTCTGATTCAATTCAATTTTCACAGAACCGCTTGTTGCAATTTCGATGAGGCTCTCTTGTGTGTTGTCCTTATTAATGCAGACAGAGAAGAGCTCCAACTTCTTAATCATAGCCTCAATTTTGTCCCATGCATTGAATATAGTTGCGGAGAGTCCCTGAAATCCTAGATTCAGATTATTCAGAGAAAAAACATCACCCAGATAGGCCAGTCGTGTGAGAAACTTGTCATCATGCAAGCGGTCTGACAAGTGAAAATTATGGTCAGTAAAGAAAACTTTGAGCTCGTCTCTCAATTTTAAAAAACGTGTCATTACTTTGTCCCACTTCTGTATGTTGTAAAAGCGTTACATGGTCGCTGCCCTTAACATTGCATAGTGCCGAAAATACACAAGAGTTCAGGGGCCTTGCTTAACAACATTAACCATTTTCACTGTAGTGTCCAAAACATCTTTCAAGCTGTCAGGCATTCCCTTGGCAGCAAGAGCCTTTCGGTGGACGCTGCAGTGTACCCAAGTGGCGTCGGGAGCAACTTCTTCCACGGGCGTTACCACTCCACTATGTCTCCCTGTCATGGCTTTTGCGCCATTAGTACAGATGCCAACATGAGCAGCAGCTACGTTTGGCTACATACGGACCATTACTGGAATTCCAGCAAGAGAGTAACGGTTAATGTGATTGGACGTTAATCATTTGACTAGGCTGCCTGTATTTGACATTGTTATTTCACTGAACACTAGATGGTTTAATTCTATTTTTGGCAGCTAACTCAGGTGAGAAAAAAACCTCAAATCTATAGCCCCGTTGGAAAATATAAATGGACTGTTTGAAAATGTGAATCATATTTTTATTTGGCATATCCCCGACAGCATTGCGGGGGGTACACATACCCCAGTTTGGGAATACCTAATCTACCATATCAAAAGCTTTGGCCAAGTCAATAAAAATAGCAGCACAACATTGCTTAGAATCTAGGTCAATGGTGACATAATTGAGGACCTTAAGGTTGCAATGACACCTCCATAACCTGAGCAGAAACCAGATTGCATACCAGAGAGAATACTATGGACATCAAGAAAGCCAGTCAGTTGATTATTGACAAGTTTTTCCAACACTTTTGATAAACAGGGCAAATTAGAAATATGCCTATAACAGTTAGGATCAACTTGATCTCCCCTTTTAAATAAAGGATGCACCGTGGCTGTCTTCTAAGCAATGGGAACCTCCCCAGAGAGGAGAGACAGGTTAAAAAGGTCAGAGATAGGCTTGGCGATTATAGGGGCAGCAACCTTAAAGAAGAAATGGTCTAAACCATCTGACCCAGATGTTTTTTGGGGGTCAAGTTTAATTAGCTCCTTTAGCACCTCGAACTCAGTGACCACCTGCAGGGAGATATTTTGTAGTGGGGCAGGGGGAAAAGGGAGGAGTATCGGGGCTAGTCGCATTAGAAGGGATGGGAGATGAAGAAATGTTGGACAGGCAAGGAGGCATGGCTGAGTCAAATAGGAATCCTGACTTAATGAAGTGGTGATTAAAGAGCTCAGCCATGTGCTTCTTGCCAGTAACAACCACATCATCAACATTAAGGGACATGGGCAGCTGTGAAGATGAGGGTTTATTCTCCAGCTCTTTAACTGTTTTACAGAACTTCTTGGGGTTAGACCCACAGAGAGAGAACTGCTCCTTAAAGTAACTAACTTTGGCCTTGTGGATACACTGAGTGCACTTATTTCTCATTTGCCTGAACGAGAGCCAGTCAGCCTGAGTATGTGTGTGCCGAGCCTTTCGCCAAATGCAATTCTTGAGGTGGAGTATCTCTGCAAGATCACGGTCGAACCAGGTGCTAAACCTGTTTTTAATTATCATTTTCTTTATCGGGGCGTGTTTGTTAACAATATCACTGTAGATATAAAAAAAAGAAGGTCCAAGCTTCTTCGATGGAGGGGATCAAGCTGATTCTATACCAATTTACAGAGGCCAGGTCATGAAGGAAGGCTTGCTCATTAAAGTTGTCACGTTCGTCATAAGGATCGGACCAAGGCGCAGCGTGGTATACATTTACATTTACATTTAAGTCATTTGCAGACGCTCTTATCCAGAGCGACTTACAAATTGGTGCGTTCACCTTAAGTACATTCTCTTTTTAATGAATGAACAAAAACACCGACCGACGACCGACCGACCGACCGACCGACCGACCAACCGACCGACCGACCCGCTATTCAAACTAGTGCCAACAGGCAACTAAACATAGACAAGATCCCACAACTAACAATGGGGAAAATGGCTACCTAAATATGATCCCCAATCGGAGACAACGATAAACAGCTGTCTCTGATTGGGAACCATATCAGGCCAACATAGACATACAAAAACCCTAGATGACAAAAACCCTAGACATACAACAACTAGAGTACCCACCCTAGTCTCACCCTGACCTAACCAAAATATATTTTAAAAAACAGAGAATCTAAGGTCAGGGCGTGACAGTTTTTTACCAAGCGTCAAATCAGGACAGGATGTTTCACTGAGCAGCCAGGTCTTCTTCGTGTTTTCATTTTTGGCATGGAAAAAATATTGCACCACTGGTATCGTCCTGGCTCTAGCTTGTAGGTATTGTCATTAGCACACAAGATACATTAGGTGATATGTGTTTTGATAAAGTGTCTACTATACGCCCACATGAAATGGAAATTGTATTGCCCATTTACCTGATGGAACGGTCTCCCACTTTTGGTGAAGCCACGTGTGTAGTATCATAGCCTACTTTAGTTTCTCTAAAATATGATGGCAGCGAAATTAATTAGAACCATTCATTATTGCCTGGCTACTTTACCGCCTCCATTTCTAAAAAAGGTTTTAGCACCTAATAGCACGGACTTTGCTGATAGCTACTTCATTGAGGACAAATTGACTTACTATTATGAAGATATGTGGTTGTTTCACCAAGCTGTTTTAGGATGAATGCAATGTAAGTCGCTCTGGATAACAGCATCTGCTAAATGACTCAAATTACTTCTAAAATGAGTGAACAGCACTGCTGCATTGAATGTGACCCTCTTTACATTTTCACTGCACTGGGGGCTATTCCAGACAGCTTGATCAAAGACATTGCCAGCCAATTGTCCAAAAGTGCTTGAAATAACTTGAATATCTTCTGGAGAAATATTCACTTAAAATGTGTAAGGTATAATTGAGTTGACAACAGCAACCAACATACAAATGTTGCTTTCTTAATCAACCAGACAATCAAGAGTTATATGTGGCTGTTTAGCTCCATGGTCATTTAATAATCCTGCTTTCTGGAATGTCCCACTGGCCTGTAATACAGTATTCTGTGTTGCACAGTCAATGATTAAAATGGAGGCACTCTCTTTAGCATGTGAGTGCTAGGCTAGCTTGTCCTTGAATTGTGCATAAACTGTGTACCCAAGTGAACCATCTTCAGGGTTTCAGTCTAAATGCCTAAACTGAAACAAAACATCCATATAAGCATAATAGCTGGATTATGAACTCAGACCTTATAGGGGCCTTAATTAAGCTTATCACTCTCTCTTTCTCCCTCTCTCTTGCTCTATCTCTCTCTATATACATATTTAAAAAGTTGTGGGAATGTAAGATTTTGGTTTCCCATTGGTTCTGAGAATGAAGCCACAAGTTTCATAACCAGTAAAACAGTTTTGAGAACTGAAGTACACATTTTTTGGTTACAGGGAGGTTCGGAGAACGTTTTACAATGATTCCCAGAAGGTTTTACTGGGAGTGTAACACAAAGACGCAGGGAGTCAGGGAAGTATGTGCAGATGGTGAGTTTAATAATAACAAGCATAGCGCTTTACAAAAACAAGAGACGTGTCTGGACATGAAAGCAGAACCAATACAGCCTGATGACTGAGGTTGGTGAGGGCTATATGAAGGGAGAGTAATCAGGGTGGTGATGAAGTCCAGGTGTGCTTAACGATGGGGAGCAGGTGTGCACAATATGGGTTGCCAAGGCCAGTGGTTAGTAGACCGGTGACGTCGAGTGCCGGAGGGAGGGAGCAGGAGTAGGTGTGACAGGGAGGTTTTATTAACGTTTTGAGAATGAAATGATAGGTTATTATGTTCTGAATATTTTTGAAAAAATGTAAAGGATATTTGGAGGTTTTTAAATAACTTCCTTAAAACTTTCATTGAATGTTTAGGTAAGACTTTTAATAACACTGCTAGCTTAGGTTAACTGTTTTGAACTCCAAGCACAGATATGACGATGGCGCCGGAGCAGAAGACGTTTTACGTCTGTGTTGTTTTATTTGTTTATCTGTGTTGTTTGTAACTTCTTTTTTTACTCATTTTGTACATAATGGTGCCGCTACCGTCTCTTATGACAGAAAATAACTTCTAGACATCAGGGCTGCGATTACTCACCACGGACTACAGAATCCTTTTTCTTCTTTCACAACTCTGATGAGCCCGAGGCAGAGGATATACGGCTCCCTTGGGAACAGGCCCGACACCCGTGATGTGATCTGTGTGAAGAGGAGGCGGAAAAAGAGAGGCCGGATAGTGGGCTGCCTTCTGAGAATTCAGAGGCGATCGAATAAACCCCCACTAACCTCAATTCTGCTAGCAAACATGCAATGTTTGGACAATAAAATAGAAGAGTTATGGGGGAAATTAAACTACCAATGGGACATTAAAAACCGTAACATCTTATGCTTCACGGAGTCGTGGCTGAATGACGACAATATCAACATACAGCTGGCTGGTTATACAGTGTACCGGCAGGGTTGAATAGCAGCGTCTAGTAAGACAAGGGGCGGCGGACTATGTATTTTTGTAAATAACAGCTGGTGCACTATATCTAAGGAAGTTTCAAGATATTGCTCGCCTAAGGTTATATCGTGATAAGTTGTAGACCACACTACCTACCGAGAGAGTTCTCATCTGTATTATTCGTTGCTGTTTACATACCACTTCAGACAGAGGTTGGCACTAAGATAGCATTGAATGAGTTGTATTCCGCCATAAGCAAACAAGAAAACGCTCACCCAGAGGCGGCGCTCCTATTAACCGGGGCATTTAATGCAGGGAAACTTAAATCAGTTTTTCCTCATTTTTATTAGCATGTTAAATGTGCAACCAGAAGGAAAATAACTTTGGGCCACCTTTACTCCACACACAGAAATGCATACAAAGCTCTCCCTCGCCCTCCATTTGGCAAATCTGACCATAATTCCATCCTCCTGATTCCTGCTTACAAGCAGAAATTAAAGCAGGAAGCACCAGTGACTAGATCAATAAAAAAGTGGTCAGATGAAGCAGATGCTACGCTACAGAACTGTTTTGCTGGCAGAGACTGGAATATGTTCCGAGATTCCTCCAGTGGCATTGAGGAGTACACCACATCTGTAATTGGCATCATCAATAAGTGCATCGACGACGTTGTCCCCACAGTGACCATACGTACATACCCCAACCAGAAGCCATGGATTACAGGCAGCATCCTCACTGAGCTAAAGGCTAAAGCTACCACTTTCAAGGAGCGGGACTCCAACCTGGAAGCGTATGTGAAATCCCGCTATGCCCTTCGACGAACCATCAAACAGGAGAAGCGTCAATACAGGACTAAGATCGAGTCGTACTACATAATCACTTTAATAACTCTACCTACATGTACATACTACCTCAACTAACCGGTGCCCCCCACATTGACTCTGTACCTGCACCCCCCTGTATATGTTGTTATTTTTTACTGCTGCTCTTTAATTGCTTGTTACTTTTATCTCCTATTCTTCTCCGTATTGTTTTGAAACTGCACTGTTGATTAGGGGCCCGTAAATAAGCATTTCACTGTAAGGTCTACACCTTTTGTATTCGGCGCATGTGACTGATAACATTTGATTTGACATACGGAAATGTATTTGCTTTAGCATTAATCATGCAAACACATTTCTTTTTTATGGTGGCTCAGCATCAGTGAGATTCAAACCTATGATCTTATGTTGTCTGTCCATGGAATCAGTCCATGGAATCAGTCCACTGTGCCACCAGAATGGAGCTAGCCTGCCATGTTTTTTATCATACAAAAACAATACAAAAGTACAGTTGGTTTTTTCTTTGTATTATCTTTTACCATAGTTATTGTGTTATATTTTCCTACATTCCTTTTACATTTCCACAAACTTTGAAGTGTTTCCTTTCAAATGGTACCAATTATATGCATATAATTTCTTCTGGACCTGAGCTACAAGCAGTTGTCATTTTAGACAAAAATTGGAAAAAAGGGGTGGATCCTTAAGAGGATTCTTAATGTTCTCTGAATGTTCTGAGAGCATGACTTCAAATAGAACCATGAGAAAATCTCTAGAAAACGTTATGCTGAAGTACTGAAATTGTCAGAGACGGATGTTGTTTCTTAACATTCTCGGAACAATTTAAGAACATTACTTGAAATGGAACCATGAAGAAACCTGTTGGAAACATTTTGTTGAAGTGTTGAAATTCCCACAGAAGAATGTTGTTTCTTAACGTTCTCTGAACTATTTGAGAACATTCCTAATGTCATGACGTTGGCCTGGGGGTTAGGTTTATGACAGTCGTAAATACCTCTTTCCCCCCTTTTCCTCTCTCTACCCTACTGATGTTACATTTGCAAAACCCTTGATTAACATAGAGATTCTGGGAAAATCAGAAGGTGGGGGGAAATGAACTATATTCTGGTAATCCGACCAATGGAACATATGCGGTGGTACTTAATGAATATGATGTCAGTTTGGTTGTCATCTGAGACATTCTTATCAATGATCAGATGACATAAACTCTACAGTGGAAAGTTTACACATAAGAGTTATCAGATTCAAACATGGAATTATTGTTCAATTTACATGTTTGAATATGAAATGATTTGTGATGGGATGAAATGTGATTTTAGCTTCTAAAATGTGAGATGTGGGTTTTCATAAGATAGGGCTCTGCTCAATCAGTGGCCCGTCCCTGTGAAGGGACATGGGCTATAAAACTTTTCAAACACGCCCTCCTCTCCCTTCCTATATAAGCCCTTGACGACAATATAACTTCCTGTTCCGAGGATGTAGGACGACGGTCCTATGTCAGAATGGTTCAGATAATAACTACAGAATGAAGCCAACATCAGCGTGAGCTTAGGTTGCGAATGGTATGAACTTTGAACTCTTATTCACTACAGAAGTGATGCCTCCTAGCCTTTGAGTTAGCAACAGCATATGCAACGAGGGTTAGGATGGAACAGACAGAGTATCCCGTCTCTCACCTAACAACGTTACTACAACGTATCCAATTGACAACCAGAGACATTCTTCAAAGGACTCGGTTTGGCAACACGGCTTTCCATCTGCCACCAACCTACCGAAGCGCAGCTCTGAGTAAATATTTATTGCATTTTCCTTTTCCAAATGGCCGGTAATTTAGAATGCATCCGATAATGTATTTACGATAGCACAGCTTCTCTCTGTGTCCCTCAGTCTTCCCGCTCTTTCACTCGAACCCAGCCCTTTTCCTTTGTGTAACAAGCTGTCATATCTGTTCCGCCCATTTTCCTATGACGTAATTTGTAATCAAGTTATGATTTAATTATGTGTAATTCTGTGTGATTAGTTAGGTATTTAGTAAATAAATAATTAAATCCAATTTTGAATTGCTGATTCAAATTGTTAGCCAGGGTTCGTGCACATAAACCAAGAATTTACAACTTTCAGATGAGACTGAATTAAGATGACGATTGATATTGACTGCTATTGATGTAAAATATTACTAGGTCTTTAAGAGTTTATTCGGAAGATAATAGCTCTATAAATATTATTTTGTGGTGCTCGACTCTCTAGTTAATTACATTTACATGATTAGCTCAATCAGGTGATATTAATTACGGAGAAATTATTTTATAGAATAGCATGTCATATCACTTAATCCGGCATAGCCAAAGACACGACACCAATGTCAAACCAGTTTTAGAACGATCCTAGAAAATGGCAAAAAAAAATGTAATTAAATCGAACCATGTTTGAACTTACATTTATATTTACATTTAAGTCATTTAGCAGACGCTCTTATCCAGAGCAACTTGTTGGAAACGTTCTGTTAAAGTAATGAAATACCAAGAAAATAAAGTTAGTTTAAGTTCCTTAAATGCGCAGAGAATTTTCCAAAGCCAAGCAACTATCCTTCACCATTTGCAGAATGTTGTGTGAAGGTTGAATGAAAAACAACCATAGGACAACCACGCTCTCACCAAGCTCTAATATACATATGGTTCTCAAAACATTATGTGCTTGCTCGGTATGTTGTAGTTTTCCGTTCATTACAACGACCCCTGTCCTTGTCATGTCCTAATTCTCCTGATTTCCCACTCTGTGACTCCCTGTGGTGTTCACAGCACCATAATCCTTGCTCAGTAATTCTCCTTTTTGTAGTAAACCATCTTTCCTTATTTAATTCCCAAATCTCCAGGCTGGTGTGTCTGTGTTAGGCTGTTAAGGCAGTCAAGTAAGAAGAGCTTTTGCCGTGTTGCTGCCATAAGACAATCAATCCACACGTTTACTCAACACTGCTCCCGTTAATTTCCCCCGATGTTGACATTTGATTCGCCATCCATAACATTTTCCCGCCATTAGGGGAGCGCTCCATCAGGTTTTGTTTTATAGGTGAGCAGGCGTTGGGTTACATAACTAATGAAGTTCGTTAGAGCCAGGGCCTTTGATGCCATATTCATGCCGATGCCTTCTGCAACTGTGTGAACTGTAAAATAGTCAGTTAATAATTCCACTGCTTGTAGAAGATAGCGGGCAGGGCAATGAAGTTAGTGTTGGAGGGCGTTGAGAGCAGTGGAGGCTGCTGAGGGGAGGATGGCTCAAAATAATGGCTGGAATTGAGTCAATGGAATGGTATCAACCACATGGAAACCACATCATTGATGTGTTTGATACCATTCCATTGACTCAAATCAAATCAAATGTATTTATATAGCCCTTCGTACATCAGCTGATATCTCAAAGTGCTGTACAGATACCCAGCCTAAAACCCCAAACAGCAAGCAATGCAGGTGTAGAAGCACGGTGGCTAGGAAAAACTCCCTAGAAAGGCCAAAACCTAGGAAGAAACCTAGAGAGGAACCAGGCTATGAGGGGTGGCCAGTCCTCTTCTGGCTGTGCCGGGTGGAGACTCCATTCTGTCCTCCTCTCAGCAGCCTCCACTGAGTTGGGAGAAGTAGGCCTACTGTAATTCATCAAGCAGCATTTGTTGATCTCCATGCTAAAGGAACAAAATATTGCCACCCAACCGGCAAATGAAAATGTGTCCAGGGCATGTTTTCACAGTATTCATGGGTAAACCATTGGTAATGTCTGGAGTGACCTGCCACAGTGCAGTCTAATGTTGCGTTGCACTATAGGAGTTGCCTCGTACTGTACATTTTTTTATTAAAAATAATCTAATCTGATTTATATCACTACCTCTGTCATAGATATTCATTGGCTGGCACTGCTAATGTTCACAAAGGTTATCTGTAATCTGAATGTATATTGGGTGGCATATTGGAAAAGGCAGTGCTGTAGCCTATAAGCAGTAACTCAATGCATGTAAGAACCTTGAATAATAGTTTTTTGACTGGATGCTAAGACTGTTTCTAGATATAGGCTTTACTGAACATAGAATTAGAATTAATTTGCCATTTTAAACTTCCCCATGAGTTTACGGGTCAAATTTCCATGGTCAGAGGTTCCAAGTCTGTTCTATTCATTCAATTTCTATGGTGCTGAAGCTCTAACTCTCCTTATCTGACCATCGAGAGTTACTCAGCCACCTCATCCATTTACAGAGATTGCCTGTAAAGTCACATTGACATGCAATCGATCTGAGGTGAGCGTCCATGCCACTTGTAAGGGTCAAATAATCAACTGTTGTTTATTAAAGCGCGTTTGTCATTGACAGATCTGCCACACAGGGCCTTAGAATAGAGTTACACTTGGAAAAATATGAAGGTCCGCATTACAAACTATGCATACATTCCAATTAAACATGCTAATATCCTCTCTCTTCCTTTTGATTGTTCTCAATGTCAAACCGCTTAGTTCCTATTCACTTGCCTCGTAAACCACTTCTGGTGTGTTGTCGCTAATGTCTCAGAGCAGTTTCGCCAAATGACAATGCCGACTTTTATAATTCAGCTGGGTTTTCTAGTCGGCACGGACAACAGTTTGCCCTCTATCGGACAGATCCGGCTAGCTAATTACTTCCATAATCCCCCTCACCTGCTTCCATAGTCAAGATTCATTAGCCGTATCAGTTTATTAATCCATGTGTAATTAAGCACGGCACACCTCAAGGGCCCAACAAGGGAATGTCACCTCTCCTGTTATCCGTGTGACGTTCCCGGTGAAATTCACCTCAAATGACCTCAGAGGCTCTCTTGGCCTTGTCACTTCAGAGAGCCTGGAGATATACCAAGTTGCTAAACTACCATTTAACCATGAGCATTGTGTGGATAACTTGTTTGCTGGAAAAAGTGTATGTCTAAACTTTCTGTGGAGGAATGAATGAGATAGGCTAAACATAAATCCATTATACACAAACACATATCCCTTTAGTGATATTCAGGATCCGTCAGATAGGAAACACATATCCCTTTAGTGATATTCAGGATCTGTCAGCTAGGAAACACATATCCCTTTAGTGATATTCAGGATCCGTCAGCTAGGAAACACATATCCCTTTAGTGATATTCAGGATCTGTCAGCTAGGAAACACATATCCCTTTAGTGATATTCAGGATCCGTCAGCTAGGAAACACATATCCCTTTAGTGATATTCAGGATCCGAAACACATATCCCTTTAGTGATATTCAGGATCCGTCAGCTAGGAAACACATATCCCTTTAGTGATATTCAGGATCTGTCAGCTAGGAAACACATATCCCTTTAGTGATATTCAGGATCCGTCAGCTAGGAAACACATATCCCTTTAGTGATATTCAGGATCTGTCAGCTAGGAAACACATATCCCTTTAGTGATATTCAGGATCTGTCAGCTAGGAAACACATATCCCTTTAGTGATATTCAGGATCCGTCAGCTAGGAAACACATATCCCTTTAGTGATATTCAGGATCCGTCAGCTAGGAAACACATATCCCTTTAGTGATATTCAGGATCCGTCAGCTAGGAAACACATATCCCTTTAGTGATATTAGTGATATTCTTTAGTGATATTCCGTCAGCTAGGAAACACATATCCCTTTAGTGATATTCAGGATCCGTCAGCTAGGAAACACATATCCCTTTAGTGATATTCAGGATCCGTCAGCTAGGAAACACATATCCCTTTAGTGATATTCAGGATCCGTCAGCTAGGAAACACATATCCCTTTAGTGATATTCAGGATCCGTCAGCTAGGAAACACATATCCTTTAGTGATATTCAGGATCCGTCAGGAAACACATAGGAAACACATCCCTTTAGTGATATTCAGTGATTCAGGATCTGTCAGCTAGGAAACACATATCCCTTTAGTGATATTCAGGATCCGTCAGCTAGGAAACACATATCCCTTTAGTGATATTCAGGATCCGAAACACATATCCCTTTAGTGATATTAGGAAACACATATCCCTTTAGTGATATTCAGGATCCGTCAGCTAGGAAACACATATCCCTTTAGTGATATTCAGGATCCGTCAGCTAGGAAACACATATCCCTTTAGTGATATTCAGGATCTGGAAACTAGAAAATGTCATAGATGTAATATGCGTAAAAGGTTGAGACCGGATGAGACCTATTGCCATTTGTAGCTGAAAAAGTATAATTTAGTAAATTCTGAAATTGCCCTCAGAAATGGAAAGTGACTAGGGCAAACCCACAGTGCTGTCCTTTATGAAATGACTGAAGGACAGTATCGTCTAACAGAGATGTGTTTTTATTTCCATTAGTATAGAAATAGAGGCTCGTAATATGTATAGTTAGTCATTTTAGTAATATGTATAGTTATTCTACAGACACAGATAGGAATGGGTGATATCTTAGACTGAATGTCACTGACTATTCTGAGCACAAGGGTAGGTTGATATGAGGGACCCTGAAGGTGACTGTGACTTTGGAGGGAGGCTGCCACAGGGAGATGTGATTTGGTTGGTTGGTTGCCCTGCTCTACCATACAAATAAGAGAGTAAGTTCTCCAGTATGAAGAGATCTGAGGAGAAATACCTCCAATAGGATGATGTAGTACTCTTAACCAGGGGTTGGAACTGGTTCAGCGAACAGAACCGAAAACCGGAAAATAAGGACATTTTTCAAGGAACAGAAACGGAATCTGTAACGAAAGTGATCCATACTGTTCCGAAACAGAACAGTTATTCTAAAAGCATGGGAACCGGTTAATAACATTATTTTACATTCCAGTCATTTTATTCTAGTCCCACAAAGAAACTCAACAAAGCGCCAATGCAAAGCCCTCACTCTGTCACTCTGAAACGTATTCCATTGTCTGCCTGCAAGCTGAAAATCTTTACCTGTGTGTGTTTAGGCTAACTGCCCCTACCTCCTCCGAACCATAGGCGAGATATTTGTAATTAGTTAGAGAAGAATGGATTACCTTTTTCAATGCTAGTTAAGGATACTATAGGCCTAGTTATCCCATTTCATGTTGAATTTATGAAAAGGTAAGACTGGTGCCGCTCTGCAAACACAAACTTGTCAGCTAGCTCAAGCTTGTTCGCTAGCTAGCACAAAAGACATTTGAAGTTCCTCCATAGAAGCCTCTCCTCCTTGGTATAGTTCTGTGGACCTAATTCAGATAATGCAAGTCATAACAAGAGGCCCAGTTCTTTAAAGCCTCCTCCTCAACCGTCTTTCGCTCTCTCCCCACCAGCAAAATGTCAATGGCATCTTGCGCCATAGGCTACACTTGTATGTCCATCACGCATGTAAACAATTAGCTTGCCTGATCTATCCACACTGATTGGTAAAGTCATTTAATGAGATAAATGTTGTTGTTTTTAAAAATAATTTCACAGGTTAAAAAGGACCAGAAAGGAACAATATAAACCAGTACCTTTATTTTGACCTGGTTCATAATTACTGGAGCTGGTCGGAACAGTTGAACAGAACAAAAACATGTGTGGTTATGACTAACTTAGTTTCCAATCCCTGCTCTTAACCCTTTTCACACTAATAAAGCAAAGCCAGTTCAGAAAGGGAACCCAAGTGCCCGCCTCAGCTGACGCTTCAGCTGAGATTGCCCCAATTAGATGCTAGTAACAATCACTCTACCTTATTTTGCAGTATATTTAAGCTGACTGGTTCTGCTCTCACATCCTGCTGCCGTTTTCTGCTACTGCTAGTATGCGTTTGCTTTTGCTCCCACCACCTGCCCAGCATCCACCTGTTAGGTTCTGTTTTCCTGCTGGGGGATTGGTGTAGCTTACCGCACTCACTGCTGTAGGTAATTGTATATGTTGACTCTTTGCTTGGGCAGTGTGCTTCCCTGAAGGAACAGAGCCTATATCACCAAGTCTTGAATGATCCATTCTTTAATGAATGGTTAAACATATTTCTAGGTGTGTTTCCTTTCTGAACTGAACTTAGCAAAGCCAAGTCGAGCTGTACTGTGCTAGCATCCACCACAGTTTATGGTACCTTGCTCTGAAAGAAAAAATATCATAGCCAGCGCAGTACGGTTTGAGTCAGCATGATCATGTAAAAAAGGCTACTTGACCTTTCACGCGTTCTGGTATCAGTAGTCTTCACTAGCCATTGATTCAGCCCTCTTCATCTGGGAATACTTTGGAACAGCTCTGTAGAGGGTTTGATATAAACAGACAGTCTTAGGATGATTAATTAGTTACAATCTGTGTTTCATTGGGTCCTTCTGGGTTGTGTCTCAAATGGCACCCATTTACCTATATAGTGCACTACTTTGGGCCCTGGTCAAAAGTAGTACACTATGTAGGGAATGGAGTGCCATTTTGGATGCAATTCTAAAGCTGTAGCATGTAGACATGATTGGAGGCGAGACGAGCACCTGCAGTCCCAACACATTAAGCAGTTCCCACCCGGTAATGGTGAAATGAATCCTGTTACCTCTGAGACTCATAACATTTTGCTGAGATTTCAACTCCATAGCTCTTACCGGATTTGCCACCTGGGGTCCAAAAGCAAAAAAGCGTGTTATAAAACTTGGAGAATGTTGTTTTCTGATAGCAGTATCTGGCAAGCAGTTAAGTTTCTCTCACCTCTGGGCTCACACACACACACACACACACACACACACACACACACACACACACACACACACACACACACACACACACACACACACACACACACACACACACACACACACACACACACACACACACACACACACACACACACACACCCTACCACCTCCATTGTGTTTGAGCATTTCAGGAGCTCATGCCCTTCATTTGACATAGTCTTTTTGTCACTCTGGTTTTCACTCCATTGCAAGACTCTGGTTTTCACCCCATTGCAAGACTCTGGTTTTCACCCCATTGCAAGACTCTGGTTTTCACCCGATTGCAAGACTCTGGTTTTCACCCCATTGCAAGACTCTGGTTTTCACTCCATTGCAAGACTCTGGTTTTCACCCCATTGCAAGACTCTGGTTTTCACCCCATTGCAAGACTCTGGTTTTCACCCCATTGCAAGACTCTGGTTTTCACTCCATTGCAAGACTCTGGTTTTCACCCCATTGCAAGACTCTGGTTTTCACCCCATTGCAAGACTCTGGTTTTCACTCCATTGCAAGACTCTGGTTTTCACCCCATTGCAAGACACTGGTTTTCACCCCATTGCAAGACTCTGGTTTTCACCCCATTGCAAGACTCTGGTTTTCACCCGATTGCAAGACTCTGGTTTTCACTCCATTGCAAGACTCTGGTTTTCACCCCATTGCAAAACTGTGGTTTTCACCCCATTGCAAGACTCTGGTTTTCACCCCATTGCAAGACTCTGGTTTTCACCCCATTGCAAGACTCTGGTTTTCACCCCATTGCAAGACTCTGGTTTTCACTCCATTGCAAGACTCTGGTTTTCACCCCATTGCAAGACTCTGGTTTTCACCCCATTGCAAGACTCTGGTTTTCACTCCATTACAAGACTCTGGTTTTCACCCCATTGCAAGACACTGGTTTTCACCCCATTGCAAGACTCTGGTTTTCACCCCATTGCAAGACTCTGGTTTTCACCCCATTGCAAGACTCTGGTTTTCACTCCATTGCAAGACTCTGGTTTTCACCCCATTGCAAAACTGTGGTTTTCACCCCATTGCAAGACTCTGGTTTTCACCCCATTGCAAAACTGTGGTTTCATCAATTTACAAGAGTCATTCGCCTTCAATAGGAGCCTGAAGCAAGAGAGTGCCAATCATCCCATTGATGTGTTCTTGCTTGGCCGCACTGAGATGGCCGCCTGGGTTCTTTTTCTTTGCTTAATAATTTGGGTGAATTTTGGCCTATTCCTCCTGACAGAGCTGGTGTAACTGAGTCATGTTTGTAGGCCTCCTTGCTCGCACACGCTTTTTCAGTTCTGCCCACACATTTTCTACAGGGTTGAGGTCAGGGCTTTGGGATGGCCACTCCAATACTTTGACTTTGTTGTCCTTAAGCCATTTTGCCCCAACTTTGGAAGTATGCTTGGGGCCATTGTCCATTTGGAAGACCCATTTGCGACCAAGCTTTAACTTCCTGACTGATGTCTTGAGATGTTAGTTCAATATATCCACATAATTTTCCAGCCACATGATGCCATCTATTTTGTGAAGTGCACCAGTCCCTCCTGCAGCAAAGCACCCCCACAACAGTATGCTGCCACCCCCGTGATCCACGATTGGGATGGTGTTCTTCGACTAGCAAGCCTCCCCCTTTTTCCTCCAAACATAACGATGGTCATTATGGCCAAACAGTTCTATTTTTGTTTCATCAGACCAGAGGACATTTCTCCAAAAAGTACGATCTTTGTCCCCATGTGCAGTTGCAAACCGTAGTCTGGCTTCTTTATTGCGGTTTTGGAGCAGTGGCTTCTTCCTTTCTGAGCGGCCTTTCAGGTTATGTCGATATAGGACTCATTTTTACTGTGGATATAGATACTTTTGTAGCTGTTTCCTCCAGCATCTTCACAGGGTCCTTTGCTGTTGTTCTGGGATTGATTTGCACTTTTCACACCAAAGTATGTTCATCTCTAGGAGACAGAACACGTCTCTTTCCTGAGTGGTATGACGGCTGCATGGTCCCATGGTGTTTATATTTGCGTACTGTTGTTTGCACAGAAGAACGTGGTACCTTCAGGCATTTGGAAATTGCTCCCAAGGATGAACCAGACTTGTGGAAGTCTACAATTTTTTTCTGAGGTCGTGGCTGGTTTCTTTAGATTTTCCCATTATGTCAAGCAAAGAGGCACTGAGTTTGAAGGTAGGCCTTGAAATACACCCATAGGTACACCTCCAATTGACTCAAATGATGTCAATTAGTCTATCAGAAGCTTCTAAAGCCATGATATAATTTTCTGGAATTTTCTAAGCTGTTTAAAGGGCACAGTCAACTTAGTGTATGTACATTTCTGACCCACTGGAATTGTGATACAGTGAGCTATAAGTGAAATAATCTGTCTGTAAACAATTATTGGAAGAATTACTTGTGTCATGCACAAAGTAGATGTCCTAACCGACTTGCCAAAACTATAGTTTGTTAACAAGAAATTTGTGGAGTGGTTGAAAAATGAATTTTAATGACTCCAACCTAAGTGTATGTAAACTTCCGACTTCAACGGTACCATGGAGGCTTGTGGTACTTATACTATTTCCTGAAGGACACGTACCATGGAGGCTTGTGGTATTTATACTATTTCCTGAAGGACACGTACCATGGAGGCTTGTGGTACTTATACTATTTCCTGAAGGACACGTACCATGGAGGCTTGTGGTATTTATACTATTTCCTGAAGGACACGTACCATGGAGGCTTGTGGTATTTATACTATTTCCTGAAGGACACGTACCATGGAGGCTTGTGGTACTTATACTATTTCCTGAAGGACACGTACCATGGAGGCTTGTGGTATTTATACTATTTCCTGAATGACACGTACCATGGAGGCTTGTGGTATTTATACTGTCTACCATGGAGGCTTGTGGTATTTATACTGTCTACCATGGAGGCTTGTGGTATTTATACTATCTACCATGGAGGCTTGTGGTATTTATACTGTCTACCATGGAGGCTTGTGGTATTTATACTGTCTACCATGGAGGCTTGTGGTATTTATACTGTCTACCATGGAGGCTTGTGGTATTTATACTATCTACCATGGAGGCTTGTGGTATTTATACTGTCTACCATGGAGGCTTGTGGTATTTATACTATCTACCATGGAGGCTTGTGGTATTTATACTGTCTACCATGGAGGCTTGTGGTATTTATACTGTCTACCATGGAGGCTTGTGGTATTTATACTATCTACCATGGAGGCTTGTGGTATTTATACTATCTACCATGGAGGCTTGTGGTATTTATACTGTCTACCATGGAGGCTTGTGGTATTTATACTGTCTACCATGGAGGCTTGTGGTATTTATACTGTCTACCATGGAGGCTTGTGGTATTTATACTATCTACCATGGAGGCTTGTGGTATTTATACTATCTACCATGGAGGCTTGTGGTATTTATACTGTCTACCATGGAGGCTTGTGGTATTTATACTATCTACCATGGAGGCTTGTGGTATTTATACTGTCTACCATGGAGGCTTGTGGTATTTATACTGTCTACCATGGAGGCTTGTGGTATTTATACTATCTACCATGGAGGCTTGTGGTATTTATACTGTCTACCATGGAGGCTTGTGGTATTTATACTGTCTACCATGGAGGCTTGTGGTATTTATACTGTCTACCATGGAGGCTTGTGGTATTTATACTATCTACCATGGAGGCTTGTGGTATTTATACTGTCTACCATGGAGGCTTGTGGTATTTATACTGTCTACCATGGAGGCTTGTGGTATTTATACTGTCTACCATGGAGGCTTGTGGTATTTATACTGTCTACCATGGAGGCTTGTGGTATTTATACTGTCTACCATGGAGGCTTGTGGTATTTATACTGTCTACCATGGAGGCTTGTGGTATTTATACTGTCTACCATGGAGGCTTGTGGTATTTATACTGTCTACCATGGAGGCTTGTGGTATTTATACTGTCTACCATGGAGGCTTGTGGTATTTATACTGTCTACCATGGAGGCTTGTGGTATTTATACTGTCTACCATGGAGGCTTGTGGTATTTATACTGTCTACCATGGAGGCTTGTGGTATTTATACTGTCTACCATGGAGGCTTGTGGTATTTATACTGTCTACCATGGAGGCTTGTGGTATTTATACTGTCTACCATGGAGGCTTGTGGTATTTATACTATCTACCATGGAGGCTTGTGGTATTTATACTCTTGAAGAAAAGTTGTTAGGCCAATTATCACTGGGAAAGGACATGATGGCTAACAAGAACTGCAGTAAGCATAATGAGGCTTTGCAGATGGACTATTCCTGGCTTGATCAGCATCTCGTGGATGTGGCATTCTCCATATCATGTGTGTGCACTTTACATAGAGTAGCCTGCACTACATTGGTTTTGTTTTTTCAGATCCCTCCTAAAAAGCTTTTTTCTTCTTGTTTTTCCACCAAGGCTATTGGTCCATTCCATTTCCCCGCCCCCTGGGCCTGCGATCCTGCAGGGCCTGATTGTGAAAACTGTGGCGGATTTGTGCTCTAATCACAGTGCAGCCGATACTCTCCCCAGGCTCCCCGAAAGTCTCCTTGATTCATTAGTGCATTTGATTATTAGCATCTGAGTGCCGAGTGTCTCTGGCACCGCTTTGACCTGAAAACGTCCGTCTGGATGTGAGTGGAACGAATTTTTAAAAATTGTGACTGAGCCCCCCAGCCCCACACACACCCACACACATACACACATATATACACACATGTATACATATAGACACACACACATACATGCACACATACACACACACCCACACACATACACACACACACGTAGAGTTGCCCGTAGAGCTCTAGGTCCACTTTGTCTCTGAGCATCTTGGGAGCCTCAATGCTTTCTGGGTGCTAAAAGGCCATTAGGAAGCGATACTTCAGACTAAATATTGTCTCGTGGACAGATTATGTGACAAATGGTGTCATAGCGTGGGATGGGAAGACTAACGAGGAACAGTAGTGCAGGTGTTTTGTTTTTCAGAAGGGGAGGGGGCTTTGGATGAGGCTTTCTGTTTGGGGGGGTGGAGACTTCTCGAATCTGATGAGTATCTTATCTCATAAATCTCTCCACAAGACATAATTGGGATCGTACGCAATTACGCAATATTTTATTTCTGTATTACAGAGATAACCCGGGTGTATATTCTTGGCAGAACAACAACAGCAGAGGTACACCATAAAACTAATGCTACAAGGCTGCAGGTGAGACGTTAGCCATTAGCATACTGTATATCCATCTTTTTTATTACAAACGGTCCATTCTACTGTATTTTCAAAACAGAACATACATAACACATTCAATAACACCTCTCCTGAGACCTCCCTGAGGTGAGAAAACACAGGCAACCATCCAAGAGACACGCAAGACTAAATAAACAAGAGTAAAGGCATCGACATAGCGCTCTTAGTCAAATCAAATCTAATTTTATTAGTCACATGCACCGAAATCAAAAGGTGTAGACCTTACAGTGAAATGCTTATTTACGAGCCCCTAATCAACAGTGCAGTTTCAAAACAATACGGAGAAGAATAAGAGATAAAAGTAACAAGCAATTAAAGAGCAGCAGTAAAAAATAACAGCATATACAGGGGGGTGCAGGTACAGAGTCAATGTGGGAGGGCACCGGTTAGTTAAGGTAGTATGTACATGTAGGTAGAGTTATTAAAGGGACTATATACAGGGGGTGCAGGTACAGAGTCAATGTGGGGGTGGCACCGGTTAGTTGAGGTAGTATGTACATGTAGGTAGAGTTATTAAAGGGACTATATACAGGGGGTGCAGGTACAGAGTCAATGTGGGGGGGCACCGGTTAGTTGAGGTAGTATGTACATGTAGGTAGAGTTATTAAAGGGACTATATACAGGGGGGTGCAGGTACAGAGTCAATGTGGGGGGCACCGGTTAGTTGAGGTAGTATGTACATGTAGGTAGAGTTATTAAAGGGACTATATACAGGGGGTGCAGGTACAGAGTCAATGTGGGGGGCACCGGTTAGTTGAGGTAGTATGTACATGTAGGTAGAGTTATTAAAGGGACTATATACAGGGGGTGCCGGTACAGAGTCAATGTGCGGGGGGCACCGGTTAGTTGAGGTAGTATGTACATGTAGGTAGAGTTATTAAAGTGACTATGCATAGAGGACAACAGAGAGTGGCAGTGGTGTGGAGGGGGGGGGGGGGGGGTCAATGCAAATAGTCTGGGTAGCCATTTGACTAGATGTTCAGGAGTCTTATGGCTTGGGGGTGGAAGCTGTTTAGAAGCCTCTTAGACCTAGACTTGGCACTCTGGTACCGCTTGCCGTGCGATAGCAGAGAGAACAGTCTATGACTACGGTGGCTGGAGTCTTTGACAATTTTAAGGGCCTTCCTCTGACACCGCCTGGTATAGAGGTCCTGGATGGTAGGAAGCTTGGCCCCAGTGAGGTACTGGGCTGTTCGCACTACCCCCTGTAGTGCCTTGCTGTCGGAGGCCAAGCAGTTGCCATACAAGGCAGTGATGCAACCATTCAGGATGCTCTCGATGGTGCAGCTGTAGAACCTTTTGAGGATGTGAGGAACCATGCCAAATATTTTCAGTCTCCTGAGGGGGAATAGGTTTTGTTGTGCCCTCTTCAGGACTGCCTTGGTGTGCTTGAACCATGTTAGTTTGTTGGTGATGTGGACACCAAGGAACTTGAAGCTCTCTGTCCTCTTTTTCCTGTAGTCCACAATCACCTCCTTTGTCTTGATCACATTGAGGGAGAGGTTGTTGTCCTGGCACCACACGGTCAGGTATCTGACCTTCTCCGCAGTACACATCCGGTACAGCTGGTGCTCTCATACATGTTTCAGTGTTATTTGTCTCGAAGCAAGCATAGAAGTCATTTAGCTCATCTGGTAGGCTCGTGTCACTGGGCAGCTCTCGGCTGGGCTTCCCTTTGTAGTCTGTAATGGCTTGCAAGTTCTGCCACATCTGACGAGTGTCAGAGCACGACTCGATCTTAGTCCTGTATTGGAGCTTTGCCTGTTTGATGATTCGTCGGGAGGCATAGCTTCTGAGTCCCACTCCTTGAAAGCAGCAGCGTTTTGTCACAATTGTATTTTTTTAAATATTTTACCTTTATTTTACTAGGCAGGTCAGTTAAGAACAAATTCTTATTTTCAATGACGGCCTAGGAACAGTGGGTTAACTGCCTGTTCAGGGGCAGAACGACAGATTTGTACCTTGTCAGCTCGGGGATTTGAACTCGCAACCTTCCGGTTACTAGTCCAACGCTCTAACCACTAGGCTACCCTGCCGCCTCACAATTGTTACAAACGGTTCTCGTTTGTAGAATGAAGAGTGGACCAAGGCGCAGAGTGGTAGACGTACATTGTCTTTTTTATTGATGACACCAAAACAAAATAACAAAGACAAAAATTGAAAGCGCACAGTTCTGTAAGGCTAAGAAACTAAACAGAAAACAAGATCCCACAACCTAATGGTGGGGAAAAGGGCTGTCTAAGTATGATCCCCAATCAAAGAGAATGATAGACAGCTGCCTCTGATTGGGAACCACCCTAGTCAGACCCTGACCTGACCAAATATAGAGAATAATAAGGATCTCTGAGGTCAGGGCGTGACAACAATGGTAAAGAGGCCCATCATGTTCAATGTGTTGAAGAGTGAGTTTATTGTTCCACAATGGGTTAAAATGGCGGGTTAGCGTGTAGGGTCAAGTGTGTGATTAGGGACTGGGGCAAATGATTGCTTTGTCACCCACTAGACTGCTATTACTACTATTACCACCACTACTACTATTATTACACACCCAATGATGGTAATGATTGCTTTGGAGTTGGCTGAATTGGTACTGATCATATATCAGGATCCATTTAATTCACTTTATTATTTACCTAATTCTTACACCTTGTGATGGCTGTATTTCAGAGAGAATCAAGAGCAGGGACAAACGGGCCATCGGGCAATTCTGGCAAAGGCCAGATGGGCTGGTCTGTCTTTAGCCCAGGTGGCTCAAAATTATAATTATTTGGCTAATAATGGGGGCCTTTAGGAAAAATGGGCCAGTGTGGGGGCCTAGAAAAAAAACTATTTGTATTTGAGTCCCAGTCCACCTCTGATTGACAGCAAGTGAAATATCAGCCATACCACCTTGGTCCAACACGTTCTAATATTGAACATTGGTGCAGTACTGCAGAGCATTCCAATTAGATTCAGTTGTGATATCGTCGTCAATTGTTCATACAAAACCTCAAAATGAATAGATACACTCCGAAAAAGCAAGAAGAATATTTCATTTCTTCAACTTTCAAGTTTGATTCCTCAATTGGCAATGAGAAAGGCTCCATGCTCAAATAGCTGATAGCCTGGGCAATTTCCAATGCACTTTTTTTGGTTGATACCGGGGGCGAAATAGTTCTGTACTTGTAATTAGATTTAAATGGATTATTTTGGACAGTTCCCTTCCTTCAGCACTCTGCTCATCTCAACATGACAAAGCCCCATTCAACACAAGCCCTCTAACATCATCCAAAATGTGTCATTTTCTGATCACTGTGCGATGGTCTTTTGAAGACCAAATGCAATGTCCATCAAATTAAAGCATCGCCCTCTGCATTTTACAAGGTTTCATTCTTTATCAAATGGAAGTAGTGTAGGCATGTGGGTTATCTGGCAGCCTTCGCTCTTGGGGGGGGGTCTAAATGGTTTAGATCTCTGAGGTGCAGAGAGGAGAGATAAAGAGCGAGATAGAGAGGGTGAAAGGGAAAACCAGAGTGAGACACACATGCTCAGTGACTGCACTTCTCAAGACCGTGGGTACGTGTTCATCCTTTCCGGCAGAATTCTCGAGCAGACATCTTCTGAAGTATTTACACGGAACTGGAGCCCGGCGCTACATCCGTCATCCGGACAGAGGGAGTAAAGACAGAAGCACACGGGCCTGGCAGAAAGCTGTACGGAGCAGCCGTTTCAGACCATGACTCAACGGACTCCCTGGGTGTGAAAATAACAGGCGGGGAATAGCAATATCACACTGTAGTAAATTTCACTAAGGGATGTACACACTCTGTGAGTCCTAAATGGCACCCTATTCCCTATATAGTGCATTACCCTTTGGGCCCTGGTCAAATGTAGTGCACGACAAAGCTAATAGGGCACCATTTGGGATTCGCTTACTTCACTGACCCAGGTGAAGTAAAATTACAGAGATGGGGGCAGGAAACTTACATCTTAGCAGAACAAGTATTTTTCTTAGATCAAACTTTGTCATATACTAGATCATACTATGTACATGTATTGGCTAGATGGAAACTGCAAGTCAAATATGTTACAAGTGAACCGGTTCCCTCTCCCCTAAAGAAAGGTCTTGTGTTACAGTACATGACGTCCAATGGGAAACCAACAGGCTGCATTTGAGTTGTTCACTTTTACAGATGTAGGATCTTAATTTGATCACCCTTCTGCAGGAGAACTTTCCTGCCATGCAGGAAATGTAATACTTGTAGTATATTTAAGGTTTTAAGGCTTCTGAAGTTTGGAATTTCCACTTTGAAATGTCAGATTTGATTTTCCCTTGTAAAAAAATGTATTAACCCCTACAAAAATGGCCATTGATTATAATCCATAAAGTGTAGTAATTCACATTTCCTGTTGTAGCAAACTGGCTCAAATTAAGATCCTGCATCTGCTCAGGGTCAAGATGTGTTTCAGAGTCTATACTGTGAGCACAGAGGCAGAATGACTTATCACAAATCCTTGAAATGTACTGCGACTCCACACAACCATGGTAAATGACGGCCATTCCTTTGTTGAACTAAACTGCAAAGTGAAAGTCAAGTCCTTCACATTTTCCTACCCTTGCAGATATGCGGTACACAAATCAGTCATTTTCAAGACTATTCTGTGAGAGAACAGAAAGGCCACTGGGCAATGTGGTCTGACGCCACAGGGCTATTGGGATATGTCTTAAGAAAAGGGGGAAAAGGCTGTCCTCGTCTCTCATGTAGAATGATGAATATGATGTTCATACAGTTGACCCCAACCGGCCAATTAGGTTAAAGAGAAAGGATGACACCCTCTGTTAGTGCTTCTCACTCTAAACTATAATGGTGTGTGGAGGATTGGTCATCATTCCCACTGACACTAAACTATAATGGTGTGTGGAGGATTGGTCATCATTCCCACTGACACTAAACTATAATGGTGTGTGGAGGATTGGTCATCATTCCCACTGACACTAAACTATAATGGTGTGTGGAGGATTGGTCATCATTCCCACTGACTCTAAACTATAATGGTGTGTGGAGGATTGGTCATCATTCCCACTGACACTAAACTATAATGGTGTGTGGAGGATTGGTCATCATTCCCACTGACACTAAACTATAATGTTGTGTGGAGGATTGGTCATCATTCCCACTGACACTAAACTATAATGGTGTGTGGAGGATTGGTCATCATTCCCACTGACTCTAAACTATAATGGTGTGTGGAGGATTGGTCATCATTCCCACTGACACTAAACTATAATGGTGTGTGGAGGATTGGTCATCATTCCCACTGACTCTAAACTATAATGGTGTGTGGAGGATTGGTCATCATTCCCACTGACTCTAAACTATAATGGTGTGTGGAGGATTGGTCATCATTCCCACTGACACTAAACTATAATGGTGTGTGGAGGATTGGTCATCATTCCCACTGACACTAAACTATAATGGTGTGTGGAGGATTGGTCATCATTCCCACTGACTCTAAACTATAATGGTGTGTGGAGGATTGGTCATCATTCCCACTGACACTAAACTATAATGGTGTGTGGAGGATTGGTCATCATTCCCACTGACACTCTCATCTTTGACTATTTTACCTTTTCCACCCTACTGAGTCTAGTCAGGCAGAGGAGCACTATGCTGGCCTGGTTACTCTTTCCACCCTACTGAGCCTAGTCAGGCAGAGGTGCACTATGCTGGCCTGGTTACTCTTTCCACCCTACTGAGTCTAGTCAGGCAGAGGTGCACTATGCTGGCCTGGTTACTCTTTCCACCCTACTGAGTCTAGTCAGGCAGAGGTGCACTATGCTGGCCTGGTTACTCTTTCCACCCTACTGAGTCTAGTCAGGCAGAGGTGCACTATGCTGGCCTGGTTACTCTTTCCACCCTACTGAGTCTAGTCAGGCAGAGGAGCACTATGCTGGCCTGGTTACCCTTTCCACCCGACTGAGCCTAGTCAGGCAGAGGTGCACTATGCTGGCCTGGTTACCCTTTCCACCCGACTGAGTCTAGTCAGGCAGAGGAGCACTATGCTGGCCTGGTTACGTTACCCTTTCCACCCGACTGAGTCTAGTCAGGCAGAGGTGCACTATGCTGGCCTGGTTACGTTACCCTTTCCACCCGACTGAGTCTTGTCAGGCAGAGGTGCACTATGCTGGCCTGGTTACGTTACCCTTTCCACCCGACTGAGTCTAGTCAGGCAGAGGAGCACTATGCTGGCCTGGTTTCCCTTTCCACCCGACTGGCCTAGTCAGGCAGAGGAGCACTATGCTGGCCTGGTTAGCCTTTCCAACTGACTGGCCTAGTCAGGCAGAGGAGCACTATGCTGGCCTGGTTACCCTTTCCACCCGACTGAGTCTAGTCAGGCAGAGGAGCACTATGCTGGCCTGGTTTCCCTTTCCACCCGACTGAGTCTAGTCAGGCAGAGGAGCACTATGCTGGCCTGGTTACTCTTTCCACCCGACTGGCCTAGTCACGCAGAGGAGCACTATGCTGGCCTGGTTACTCTTTCCACCCGACTGAGTCTAGTCAGGCAGAGGAGCACTATGCTGGCCTGGTTACTCTTTCCACCCGACTGAGTCTAGTCAGGCAGAGGAGCACTATGCTGGCCTGGTTACTCTTTCCACCCGACTGAGTCTAGTCAGGCAGAGGTGCACTATGCTGGCCTGGTTACTCTTTCCACCCGACTGAGTCTAGTCAGGCAGAGGAGCACTATGCTGGCCTGGTTACTCTTTCCACCCGACTGAGTCTAGTCAGGCAGAGGAGCACTATGCTGGCCTGGTTACTCTTTCCACCCGACTGAGTCTAGTCAGGCAGAGGAGCACTATGCTGGCCTGGTTACTCTTTCCACCCGACTGAGTCTAGTCAGGCAGAGGAGCACTATGCTGGCCTGGTTACTCTTTCCACCCGACTGAGTCTAGTCAGGCAGAGGAGCACTATGCTGGCCTGGTTACTCTTTCCACCCGACTGAGTCTAGTCAGGCAGAGGAGCACTATGCTGGCCTGGTTACTCTTTCCACCCGACTGAGTCTAGTCAGGCAGAGGAGCACTATGCTGGCCTGGTTACTCTTTCCACCCGACTGGCCTAGTCAGGCAGAGGAGCACTATGCTGGCCTGGTTACTCTTTCCACCCGACTGGCCTAGTCAGGCAGAGGAGCACTATGCTGGCCTGGTTACCCTTTCCACCCGACTGGCCTAGTCAGGCAGAGGAGCACTATGCTGGCCTGGTTACCCTTTCCACCCGACTGGCCTAGTCAGGCAGAGGAGCACTATGCTGGCCTGGTTACCCTTTCCACCCGACTGGCCTAGTCAGGCAGAGGAGCACTATGCTGGCCTGGTTACCCTTTCCACCCGACTGGCCTAGTCAGGCAGAGGAGCACTATGCTGGCCTGGTTACCCTTTCCACCCGACTGGCCTAGTCAGGCAGAGGAGCACTATGCTGGCCTGGTTACTCTTTCCACCCGACTGAGTCTAGTCAGGCAGAGGAGCACTATGCTGGCCTGGTTACCCTTTCCACCCGACTGGCCTAGTCAGGCAGAGGAGCACTATGCTGGCCTGGTTACCCTTTCCACCCGACTGGCCTAGTCAGGCAGAGGAGCACTATGCTGGCCTGGTTACCCTTTCCACCCGACTGGCCTAGTCAGGCAGAGGAGCACTATGCTGGCCTGGTTACCCTTTCCACACCTGGACTGGCCTTTCCACCCGACTGGCCTAGTCAGGCAGAGGAGCACTATGCTGGCCTGGTTACCCTTTCCACCCACTGGCCTAGTCAGGCAGAGGAGCACTATGCTGGCCTGGTTACCCTTTCCACCCGACTGGCCTAGTCAGGCAGAGGAGCACTATGCTGGCCTGGTTACCCTTTCCACCCGACTGGCCTAGTCAGGCAGAGGAGCACTATGCTGGCCTGGTTACCCTTTCCACCCGACTGGCCTAGTCAGGCAGAGGAGCACTATGCTGGCCTGGTTACTCTTTCCACCCGACTGAGTCTAGTCAGGCAGAGGAGCACTATGCTGGCCTGGTTACTCTTTCCACCCGACTGGCCTAGTCAGGCAGAGGAGCACTATGCTGGCCTGGTTACCCGTCAAACATAGTTCCTAAGACTGTGCCGGAAAGGATAATGTGACAAGAACATCCCACTGGGCAAAAACTGATTGAATCAACGTTGTTTCCACATAATTTCAACATAAACTTTTAGTGTGACAACATTGAATCAACGTTTTGCAAAAAGTTATCAAAGTAAAGGAATTTTGTATTTTTTGTTGATTTTCTGTTGAATTCACATTAGTTGACTAGACGTTGTGCCCAGTGGGTTATCAGAGCCAACACTACAGTTCAGGTTGATATAGTAGTGTGAAAAGTGTTTTTTTTCCGAATCGGGTTCTCAACCAAAATGTTGTGTGCATTGCAATATCAAAAGTATTTCTTAAGGATAGACGTTCTCAATCAACTATTGAACAGAATGAACAGAAGTATCTTAGCAATGGTATATTTAAGCAATAAGGCCTGAGGGGGTGAGGTCTTATGACCAATATACCACGGCTAAGGGCTGTTCTTATGCATGACGCAACGTGGAGTGCCTAGATACAGCCCTTAGCCCTGGTATATTTGCAATATCCCACAAACCCAGAGATGCCTTTTTGCTATTATAAACTGGTTACCAACATAATTAGAGAAGCAAAAATTCATGTTTTGTCATACCCCTGGTATACGGTCTGATATACCACGGCTTTCAGCCAATCAGCATTCAGGGCTCGAACCACCCAGTTTAAAATGAATGTTTTCCATCTCCTTTAGAAGTAAATGTTTTCCATTTCATGAAGTCTCTGAGGTATAGAGCACATTTGTAGTTATTATTAGCTGTCCTACATCCCTGCTGCATTGGCTTTGAGTCCAAGTTGGCAAACACATTGCATGTTAAAAATAGCGCAGGTTAATATAGGCCTAGCTCTTTCCAAAACTATGGATCCATGGGAGATGCAAGGTCCCATTCCAAAACGTTTCAGTTTCCTGCTGGTGTTTCTGGCTGGTGCTGCTCCAATCACAATACAGCAGCAATGAACGGTAGCTACGGGATCTGGCAGCCATATTGAACATTGTGGATAACAGTCCCTTTGAGGTGGCACACTATTTGCTTTGTGCCATGTTTGCCTCTGAACATCCCCTTAATTCACAGAGGAGGACAGTAGAGGGCAATGCACATGATTGAGTGTGCAACCTTTATTGATTGCCATATGGGGAAGCTATGCTGCCGGACGATGCCATCTGCCATAGTGTTTGCTGGGAAAGCCTCTCATTTATGGTGCATGTTCTTGTGAGGGAAAAGTGTGAACAGAAGTGTCTCTGCAGAGGATCCACCTGTCCTAGCCACCACAAACACTTGCCCTAGGTTCACATGTGTTCAGCTCAAACACATCATTAACCTCTTCATGTGATTTAAACCTGGACACAATAGACGACAGATTCATAATCTAAAGACATCACAGCACTCACATAGATCTCCTGTGATATCCAGCTTCACCTGCCTTGCAATTGTTGGGAAGACACATTGTCCCAATGGCCTGGTAAACACTCAGGAGAGCAGTCATTGATAATATCCATCAAAAATCAATCCGGTTTACTACAACAATTTAGGGAGAACACCTCCAGGGTAGAAGCGGAGAAAATGTATAACGGGCCTCTTGGAGACAGGCCCTTTATATCCTAATCAGACAGCACCAAATGTTCTGTAAACACCAGCCTCTTGGAGACAGACCCTTTATATCCTAATCAGACAGCACCAAATGTTCTGTAAACACCAGCCTCTTGGAGACAGACCCTTTATATCCTAATCATCAGACAGCACCAAATGTTCTGTAAACACCAGCCTCTTGGAGACAGACCCTTTATATCCTAATCAGACAGCATCCTAATCAGACAGCATAAATGTTCACACCAGCCTCTTGGAGACAGTGCCCTTTATATCCTAATCAGACAGCACCAAATGTTCTGTAAACACCAGCCTCTTGGAGACAGACCCTTTATATCCTA